>NW_028236976.1:0-78085 GCF_017979445.1 Akebia trifoliata
GTCTTCATTTTCTATCATCTTTGAAGCTCTTTTTCTTTTGTGTGTGTTGGCTCCTTTGTCTATGATTTCTCCTGGGACATATCTTCTGTTGAGGCATGTTTCTTCACATCTTAAACTACCTTCATCCAAACTCATTATAGTTTGAATCTGCAGAGGATTGCTATTAATGAGCAAGATGTACCCATTGATCCGGCAGTGTTTGCAACATCAAGCAACCGAGGAACCATAGTTGATTCCGGAACAACTTTGGCATACCTTGCAGAAGAAGCTTATGATCCTTTCGTCAGTTCTGTAAGTTTTAGTAGTTAAATTTCTTAATGTTATATAAACTTTAATCATTTTAATTAGGTCTTGTTAGCATTGTGAGCTCCACCTCTTCTATTAATATGATTGTTCAACACTCGATTTAGTGTGCATCAAAGAGAAGTTTTGTTAATTAGTAATATTAGATAACCACTCTGTATGTGATAACTTTATTGATGTATTCTTAAGTTGATTTCATCATGAATTCTTCTTATTTTTGTAGTTAACTCTCGCAGTTTCACAATTTGCAAGTTCCGTGCTTTCAGAAGGAAACCAATGTTTTGTGTTCTCATGACACAATAGGGCATGGCTCTCACACAGCATCAACGGTGGCCGGGCGTGAAGTGAGAAACATAAGCCTCTATGGCCTTGCTAAAGGAACTGCGAGAGGAGCTGTTCCATCTGCGAGGATCGCTGTTTACAAAGTTTGCTGGATTGGAGGGTGTGCTGATGCTGACATCTTGGCTGCTTTTGATGATGCAATTGATGATGGTGTAGACATCTTATCTGTTTCACTTGGTCGTTCGCCTATAGATTATGATAATGAAACATCTGATGATGGTGATGATGAGTTCCTCAAGCAATACAAGCTGAAAGATATCAATGACCTAACTCCTCTCCAACGGGCGGCCATTAAAGGGAGTGTGAACGACTTGCGCAGAATTCTTTTCGCTTGTCTGGTAGCTGTTCTGGATGTAACAGCTTGGGGAGACATTGCATTTTGACGTTTGTGCCATCACCGTCAGTGTGGTTGGGGACATATGCAAGGCATTGGAGGAGGTGTTACCTTACTGTGATGGCATAATGACACAACTCCCCAAGGACTTGTCAGTTGCATCAATCTGTGAAGCCGCCCATCTTCTCGGTCTGTGAAGCTGCCCATATGCCCATCTTCTCATGCTTTGGTGATATTGCAAAGTGCAGCAGAGCTATCTACCCATGTAGCGGGTGCTAATGCCGTATACACCTTACCATCTTTTAAGAAATGGAATATTGAAAGTGGGATTTTTTTTTCAGATTTCATTATGTTGATGTATATGAACATGATCTCAGGAATTCTTCCAACATGTGATTTATAACTTCGACTTATATAAGTAAATTTTTTTTTTTAAATCTTATTATTCTTCAATATGAGAGTGGACGGGATGAGATGTGAGTGGATGGGATGGGATGTGAATGTCGATGTGGATGGGATATGAATATGAATGTGTGAAATTTTTGCAGGTATAAGTTGAAGACAAAAACATTTGGGCATGAAAAAATGAGTTCAATATGATATGGCGTTTAAAATAATTCGACGGTCTCAATCCGTCGATAATATGATATAATTACAGATTCGACGGCTTATAACCGTCGAAAATAATTTATTCGACGGCCTGTAGCCGTCGAAAATAATTTATTCGACGGCTTATAGCCGTCGAAAATAATTTTAAAACCGTCGATTATTTATAAAATTCTATGGTTTTGAGCCGCCGAATATTTTTTCGACAAGCCCTAATTCGATGGTCCAATTCGACGGTCAAGACTGTCGAATTGACCCAAAATTCGACGGTTTTGGGCCGTCGAATTTTAGGTATTTTCACATAGTGTGAAGAAAGCTCACACATGAAATAACGATCAAAGGAGAAGGAGAAAAAAAAATGAATAAATAACTAAATACACTTACTACTTGTGAGAATTTGTCTACTTGGAATCTCTTCAGAATTA
Source organism: Akebia trifoliata (assembly GCF_017979445.1). Classification (NCBI taxonomy): domain Eukaryota; kingdom Viridiplantae; phylum Streptophyta; class Magnoliopsida; order Ranunculales; family Lardizabalaceae; genus Akebia; species Akebia trifoliata. Next base: position 2,011 of record NW_028236976.1, read on the forward strand.
CTTGATTTGCTCTCTGCCCAATGAAAAATGAAATTACTACTTAAGAAAGGGATGGCTGTTGTCGGTATTCCTTCATGTTTAGTCCATCAAGAGCTTGTGAGAATGAATAAGCTACTAGTCCTGTGAATATAAAAGGGTAAGAGAGAGGCTGCCAACACATGAGGAAAGAGGAGGTAGAATGGTGCTGTGATAGGCTGCTACTGGGTGGTCTCTGTGGATGCTTCAATGGCTAGGACGAGGTGATTTTTGGGATTGCTTCATGGCTGAATGGGGCAGGTTTTTGGGACTGAGTTTGGATTGAAATGGGGCTGTTAATGGATGGTAGTGATGAGAAGGTCGTCAAAGGAGTGTTGGCTGAGAAGGAGTGCTAGTCAATAAGAGCTGCTTGAAGACGTGTGGGGTTTCTATAAGGTGGTGTCAATGGAGGCTACTAGAGGATGTGTGGGGACTGTTAATGGAGGCTGTTATGATGAAGAAGTAGAGGGCTGAGAGAGGGAGCTCGACAGAACATGACAGAGATAGAGATAAGAGGACAGTTGCAGGCAGTGGAGAAGAAGACAGTAAGTAGATTTCTGGTGGGGTGATGTTGAGATGGAAGGAAAGGTCGTTAATGGTGGTCTAGTAGAGGACATAATGCTGGAGGAGATGAACCCTGTGACACTTTTTCCTCCTCTCTCTTTTCTTTCCTTTTTTCCCTTTTTTGTTGCTTTTCAAAACTTTTCCACTTTCCTCTTTATTTAGTTACTGTCGTGTGTGATATATGAGAGAAAAAATTTCAGAAGAGAAGTCTCTCCCTTTTGCTGTCCCAAGAGCGTCAGTCTTCTTCTCTTTTTTCTTTGGGTTCAAAATGTCAGGATCCTTTATAGAGAAAATGTTTCCCTTTTTTAATCTTCTATTTTTTCTCTTTCTTTTATTTGTTTACTTTTTTTTGTTTCATTTGATTTTATTTTTTATTCTTGCTAACTTTGTTGATCGAACCTAGGAAGGTAGAGATTTTACTTCTTTTTCTATTCTTAGAGGAGGTGATCCCACGCATCGCATAGGTTTTTAGTTTAAGTTTATCGGTTCAATTTGAATGTTGATTGGTTGATTTAGATTTTAATTTCAAGTTGATTGGTTGATTTTGGTTGTTTTGATTTAAAAAAATTATTTTAAATTTTATTGGTTTAATTTTGATTTCAGTTTTTATTGGTTTAAATTTGATTTCAATTTTTAGTTTGAGTTTTAATTGGCCATTTGATTTATTAGTTTTGTCGATCGATTTGAATTTTTGGTTGAGTTTTGCTTTCACCTTAATTGGTCGGTGAGAGTCTGATTTTAATTTTAATTCATTCGTCAATTTTATTTTGATTTTTAATTTTAATTGTTTGATTTTGAATTAGATTAGATTTTTAATTGTTTAATTTTGCATTAGATTTTAATTGTTTAATTTTGAATTAGATTTTAATTATTTAATTTTAAGTTTCAATTATTTAATTTTTAATTTGATTTTAATTTTTATTATATTTTCCTAAGGATCAAGATCTCTAAGTTGAGTTTGGAGGTTGAGGGGCATTTCGATCATTTTTATGACTTTTCATAAATTTCTCTGTTTTCGTTGATTTGGGTCTTGTTAGACTAGAAATCATGCTTTGAGTGCAATGGAGGTATTTTCGAAGTCTTTTGGAGGTCTAAAATTTATGAGAGGTATTTTCGTCATTTTTTCGATTTTTGTCTATTTGGGTGAATTTTAGCGTGAAGTTTTTTTTATCGCAATGTGATTATTTCTAAGTCTCGAGGTTATGTTTTCCTAGCGTAGTGAGGGCTCTAAGTTGTCCAAATGTGTAGCGAGCCTAAGCGTACGTACTTGCTAAGTCGAGTGTGTGGTGTAGCGATCCAAAGTGTGCGTAATTCTATGTCATGTGTCAAGGAGAAAAAATAGAATAAAATTAAAAGACAGAGAGAATTGTAAGGAGGCTTCTCACAAGCTTTCGAGTTTTTTGCGCTCATCATTAGGAATCCATAGCAAACGGGTGACAGATCACCAAGTCAGGCGAATGCAAAAATGGGATGTCTACAGATGCCCCTCTTTGGCAGAGGGTAGAAGCAAACTAGATGGCAAATCTATTTTGGTAGATAGTGCGACATCCGAATGCCAAAGTCAATGACATTTCATTTTTGCAGCCTAATTTGGTGGTTCATCGGGGCTGTCCAGATCCTTGAAGATAAGTTCTCCCTGGACTAAAAGGTGTCAGATCCTCGAATTTTGGAAAATTCTCCTTGACTTATACAAAAGTGCACGTGTGTGCAATGGTGTGATGCTCACGGAATAGTCTATCGAATTATTGAGATTAAACCCTCATCGATAACAACAAATGTCAGGTCCTAGAGATTTTCTCTCGCTGACGATGATGATTCAGATTGAAATGCATATATGCAATGAAAACACTCGTATGATATTAAATTATGGCAAGTCTGAACAACGAGATAATTAAAATCATAACATTATCAGAATTAGGTGATCTAGGAACTTCATTAAATCCTATCGAATTTTTTTTTTTTTTTTTTTTAAAGTTCGAAAAAAATTTGAGTCTCACTCATCGGACTAGAGCTTATTGGAGCCACGTTTCTCGGGTAGAGGTTTGTAAACCAAGCTTGGTAGTCACCACCACTCACCAGTCCAGCAGCATCTACTCCCTTCGCCTGGGCAAGATACTCATCCACCGTCATAGCCCCCGAGCTAGGCTCACGTGGAGTGATAGAAATGTGAAGGCTCCCATCGTACTGAAAGAATAGTTGTTCCCCTAGGTAAAATATATATCTCTGCACTCTAATGAAGAAGGGGTAGCGCTATTGTCGAGTATTACCCCAGTAGGCATTCTGCACCTCCTGCCTCACACTAGCAGTGTGTGGTAGGTCCAGAATAGTAACAGAGAAGATTTACAAAAGAGAAAATCAGACAACATGCACAAATTATTCCAAAGAAAGGAGAGAAAGGGTTAGAATACTCACGTCTCAAAGGCAACACTATCAATATGGGCCTGAACACTCCTAGGGCTACTCTTGATAGCCCTGACATCTTTCGTAGCCTAAAAGTCATCCAATGGATAACGCTCATCGGGGTGGCAGCGAGTAGGTAAGTAGACATGGACAAATATCTAGAAAAGGGTGGAAGAGTGTCAGACAATGAACAAGATGTTGAGAAAAAGACTGAGAAGAAACGAAATTGTAATCTATTTACCTCAATAAATTTCCAAAAGAAACGAGTGGAGATTCCAGCTCCACGAGGTGTAGTGATCCCCTTTACTACATGGTCAAGCCCGACAAGAATAGTGCTGTAGATCAGGCTTTCCCAACCAAGGTCTCCAATAAGATCAATATCGCCCATCACGGAGAGAAAGGTGGTAGAGACCGAAGAGTAATCCTCTAAGAAGAAACAATTATTGAGGAACTGAAGGAAGCACATGCGAAAAACGGTATCAAAATCTCTATCTTCGAAACGGGCTACTCTCTCTCTGTAAGTATAAGAGGTCTCGTTATCTCCCTTAATCAGTAGTAGTCCCATAAAAACCTCCGTACTAATACACCCCATCTTCCCCAGCATAGAGGCAGGGATTCTAGCAATGCCTTAAAGCTTCCCCCCTCCTGCACTGTTAGCATGGCCAAGGACAGGAGCTCTCCTTCCATGGCAATGCCAGTGACGTTATAAAGTCTGAGGGCCTGATTCCTATCTCCAACTTAGGCATGTGAAAAGAATGAGTTGCTGGAAACCACTTCTCGTCGACCTTGCTACACGAAGAAGAACCGGCTGTAGAAGAAGAATCCAGCCTCCACAAAGGCCGACTTGGCTTACCATATTCTGTTGTTATGCTGAACCCCAAAGCAAAATGGTTCCGGGTCCTGGGTCTCGCCTCCTCCTCCTCGTCCTAAGAAGGTCACACCACTCTGGTTCTCCTCTCTCTACCCGTCTGTAGACCACCAGTTCATTGAGTCAACAGTAAACAACTTCCTGAGTGCCTATCTTGATGTAACCTAGCAAAAATCCAACCAACCGGACCTACCTAAACCTACAAGTCTCAAACTATACCCTAGCAAACCAAATGGACTTTCTCTCCAAACCCAAGAAAAACCTACTTCAAACCTGACTATAAACCCATACACCTTACCCATTTAGTTTACCTAATTAAGAGTCAAACCCACACTAGGTCGACCACCTACACCTGTGAGTTCCAATCCCAACTCCATGTTTCTCTTAACCGAGTCTGTCTAACCAAACACCCAGCCTAGATTACGACATTAACACCCATCAACTCCCCTATTTGTCAAAATTTGAAGCTAAAGAGATACATCCACTTCAGTTTGAAAATCGCTCAACTCACCAATGTAATCTCATCCTACCCCTCCTACATCCCAACTCAACTCTAATAACCCACCCAAATCCTTCAAGTACCCTCACCAGTGACCCACAATCATGATTCACCTATACTCACGTCATCTTCGCTTACTAACCATCAAAAAAATCAATTAATCCGTTCAAATCCTACCATAAACCTATCTATGCCCGACCCAAAGGCCATTCAATTCCAAGACTCTCAAAATTAACCACGTCACCCAAACCCTCAAGATACATGACAACCTTGCAAATATACTCGACAAACATCATCCACCCCCATGACTCAACCTTTTAGAAATCCCTCCTACTGAATCAACCCATACACATGCCAAATTGATCAATCAACCATCACAATCATGTCCGGATATCATTTAAAGAAAAGAAAATGTGTGGGTGCCCGAAGCAAGGCAAAATATTTATGTCTCGAGCAGGCAAAATGAAACAAAAAGAAAAGAGGGAACATGAAAAGAAAACAAGTGTGACAAACAATATTTTCACACCAAAAGCATGCTAAATAAAGAAAGGAGAGAGAAAAAGAGGGAGAAGTCGACTTGTCCAAACATCCCTAAATAGTTCCAATCTAGTCTCACCTCTCGTCCCTAAACTACCCTTAAATAGTTCTAATTTCTCACCCAAACAGTCCCTAGATAGCCCGAATTCTCTCCCTAAACAGCCTTAAAACCATTCCCAATCTCCCATTAAAACAGTCCCAAGTTTGTCACCCAAATAGTCCCCCAATTCCCACAAAAATCCCTTCATAAAAATCCCCGAAAACAATTCCTTAACCACCTTAAACAGTCCCAATCAAATCGCACTTCTCGTTCCAAAACTACCCTTAAACAGTTTAATTTCTCACCCAAACAGTCCCTAGATAGCCCAAATTCTCGCCCTAAATAGCCCTAAAACCATCTCCAATCTCCCACTAAAATAGTCCCAAGTCTGTAACCTAAACAGTCCCCCAATTCCCACTAAAATCCCCAAAAATAGTCCCTTAACCAGCTTAAACAGTCACAATTTTAGTCCAAAAACCATCTCTTAACAACCCAATTTCTCACTTAAATCAGTCCCAAACAGTATCCCAATACCACCCCAAAACTAGTCCCTAAATAGGCCCTAATTCATACCCTATCTTCTTGCCAAAAAACAACCCCTAATACACCCTAAACCAACCCCAAACAATCCTCTAACCACCCCAATTTCTCACCTTAACAGTACCCAAAAACCACCCCTAAAATGCCCCCACTTCTCGCCCAAAATCATCCCTAACTACCCTAATTTTTCATTGAAGACAATCCCTAAACCATTCATAACAATTACAACCATATCGGCACCAATGTTGGACTCGTTCAACCTCTATGCCACTCAAGTATAACAACCCCAAACCTTGCTATCTAACCCCCCAAAACCTCATCACTACCCTAACCCATGGTCTTAAAATCCCAACGACACTACAACAGTCCAAAATAGCCTAAATTCACTTTAAAAGTCACCCTCGTCCCCACAACCATCATCCAATAATCCTTAAAAAACCATGCATAGGCCCTTCACCATTCTACCAAATTCCCAAACATCTTGGGAAATTCTCATTTACCCCGCCATTCACCAATAAATCAACCAAAGATTCAAAACCAAACATTCATCATAACTATGGCCAAGCAAGAAAAAAATGGAAAGAGAACAAAGAAAAAGATAATAAAAATGGGACATGGCAGTATCATAAAACAAAAAAGCAAAAAAACACAAAAGAAAACAATAATGTTGTTCTCATGACATGCATTAGAAGGGAAAACGACAAAAGAAATCAAAATAGATGAGTTTGGCAGGGACCTACCTTGGTTAATTTCAGAGACCAGAATTCCTGAATACATTGGGGTTGCTTGAAATCCGATCACGAAAGCAACTACAAGCCAAAAAAGAAAAGATTTTTGAAATCAAATGGAAATGCAAGAAGAAAAGGAAAAAATAATAAATAAATAAGAAAATCAAAGGAAATTATGGCAAAACCACTCACCTCGATGATTCGGACGTGCCCTAGTCACCTTGACAATGAAATGAATCCCAACAAATGCAAAGGCAGCAAATAACTCAAAAGAAAAGAGAGAAATCAACAAAAAATAGAGAAAAGGCAAGGAATCCGAGAGAAAATCGAAGTAGAAGAGAGAAGAAGTGGGAAAGGGAAGAGGCTCATAGGTTTTATCATTTGAAAATCATACTGGTCTATGTTACCTGTACGGATAAGGACAAGTTCATTGCATTCGTGCTGTAAGCAAGGTGAAATAAACATTATGCTATTCATTCTTCAAGAATTAATGAAACGCAACCAAATGCCATCCGTGCTTCATGCACAGATCAATTAATAAAAATAAAATAAAATCCAAAAAATGAAATAAAAATCAAAAATCAAAAATCAACTAAAGATTAAAAATCAAAAGAATTTCAAAAAAACCCTTTCGAGTTGCACTCAACTCTGATTTGTCTAAACACGAAAAAAAATATCCGAATTTCAAAACTCATCAAATTTTCGTCAAATTCGATATCTTACACAAGTTTCGTAACACCGAGATCAAGGAATTAATAAGGTAAAACTTTGTTAGACCCCATGCTTGAGTAGCCATTTCTACAAAAGTCATCAATTCAATCAATAATTTGAAGTCGTACTTTTACAAAAATTTTCTAGCCTTTACAAATAGGGGTTTAGTCTATTCTTTGTAATTTTTGCACGCAATTCTTGCAAAGAAGGATAGCTGTAGAGACCCTAATTTGAATGGGCTCCCATTTGAAAGGACCCAAAAATATTTTATTTTCAATAAAATTGGTCAATGTGATATTTTGATCGATTTTGAGGATCATAAGATCCCCTAAAAGTCTAAGGGACTCACCAAAAAGACTAGGCATACCCCCATCTTCCCTATCTTTTACTACTCCACCTCCGAATTCAAAGATACCCTAAGCCCACTCAAAGCCCACGAACCCTCAACTCACAAAAATGCATTTTTCACCTTACCCCCTAACCTAAATTTAATCCCACATCACCTAAACCCTAAAAACATATCCACCCTTAAAAACCCATTCCAAAATGACCATAACCAATTCCAAAGAACCTAAAACCCTTCCTAAAATCTAAACCTAATACTTCAAAGTCCAAATCCATATCGAATTCACATCCAACCCATAACCCTAACATCTAAACCACTATCCACGTCAACCAATCACCTTTTGATCATCAAAGGGGATGCATGTCATCACCCTTCTCACCTCCCTCATCCAACTACCTACCCCCATCACCTTTTTATAACAATCCATCTACCCACATCATCTCTTTTTCTAAACAAACCATCTACCCCCATCTCAACCCATACCCTTCTCTAACCCACCCCCTTCATCACTTATAAATCCATTTCTACAAACCAAACCCATACCCCTCATTTCCAATCTAACATTCCTTCTTTCCAATCAACTCATCTAATCACCTCATTTTCCCATCCTTTTTGACATATGTAATCATCCCATTAATCCTCCCAAAAACCCAAACACCTAACCCCTTACACAATCTATTTTTCTAACCTAAATACCACTCTCCTCTCAACCTACCTAACATTCAACCCACAAACCACTCCCTTACACCCCCATTCCCCCCATCTCACATTACTCATCTTACTTCACCAAACACTCCACCCAAATGGATTGGGTAAGATCCAAATCATTTGGATTAAAACATTATCCATTTACGCTCATTATACAACTATCGTCATTCCAACTCTAAATTTCATACCCCTCACTTTCAAAATCTATGCCATTATCTATTCTCCCAATACTTCACCCCATTATATCCCTAAAACAACCTCCCAACACCTATAAATACCCTTCTCTTCTAAAATGGACATGAAGTCTTACACTAAAAATCAATATTGTACTCATCTCTTTTCTACTCCCTCACTTCATTTACAAAAAGAAAAGAATTACATTCTCATATATTACTAAGGACTCAAGAAGAGATAGAAGAAGAAGAAGGAAGGAAGGAAGGAAAGGAAGAGAAGCTAAGGCTTCAAGGTGGTCAAAAGGAATATACCCCCCTCTCATTCTCTACCCTCTCCATATCCCTCTTCTACTATCCCCTTTCTCTCTTTGATTTTTATTTTAGAAAGTTTATAAGATGTAATGCTCCCCTTCCCCAATCTCTGGTAGATTGAACCTCGATTCGATCGAAAGTATAGGGGTTGTAACCACTTTCAAAATAAAATTTAATTTTAAATTTTTTAAATCATTTTGAGGCAACCGGCATCCCGGTTCTTCTCAACCCATGAGAATGGACCCGTAACTAATTTCAAAATATGTTATTTCCAAGGCTAAGTGTTTATAAGGATCATCTCTGTTAATGAGATGATCCTACAATCCAGCCAAAAAATCCCTACTTAGGGTACAAGTTGCAGATACATATCACTTTTATTTAATTTATATTTGCATTCGAAAATGACCAAATTGAGTTGAGATTACCAACATATTTGGAAAGAAAAGGGTGCCTAACACCTTTCCTTTTTTCTAATCAAGCTGCATACCTCAACTCATGGTTGATTGGTACCTTATCCATCTAGAGTCACTAAACACCAAAAATGGCATTTTTTTCAAAAATGTATATTGGGTGATCATTCACACCCTCTTATAATATGAATAGTGGTGACTCCAAAGCTTAGTAAAACTGGTATTCATAATCGAGAATCACATATCTATAGGTACATATATTCAAGGATGAGTAACTAAACAATTTAAAGTTCTACATAACATTAGTCATCAATACTTACTATACATTTTCATTTTTATACAAATTTAATTGATAACATTGAAATAGTAAACATGATTTTCAGTTTATAATTTAAATTATAACAATATATATATATTACACAATGGTAGAGTAGTGGAATTAGAGAGTTGGAATTCACGACTAGATCGCTCCTAGTCGGGACATGATGTTTCAACATTTTATTGATTTTTAATTCCTGATTTTGTGGTCGATCGTTATGTTTTCCACACTGGATGACCATTTATCTGGCTTAGGTTGGCCGTTTAACATGACCGTAAGCAATGAGTCATTTTTTAATGTGTTAGAATGTTCAACTACCCTAAATTGTTAGTTATTACTAATTAATCATCTTCATCTATGCCCATCAGGCGTGTATATGATTTTCAAAGCATACAACTCCATTCATATACGACCACCTTTACAATACAAGCTCACTGGTAAAGATAGAGAGGAATGAACCCAAATTTTAGTTGTGACTCCACTCTCATAAGCATCTCATACCACGTATGAGTGTGGTTGTCCCTACCATACATCCTACGATAGTACATCGCTTTAGATGATAATACACATTATCCCTTTAGGCATTCACAAGCTCTTTAACAACTCACAATATATATATATATATATTATTTTTCTTTTTAAAAAAGAAAAATTAATATTATAAGATTGAGAATAGATATCCAGTTCCTACCATGCAATAGTGGCCCATCGACCTAAAATAAATAACTGAATGAAAACATAAACCAGCACCTTGCACTACTAAGAAATAAATAAACATGCAATCATAATTATTATCACTAGATATTCGTTCACCAACCTACACACAACACATCAATATAAAATGTAGATATCACCCCTCGGATGTGAGTCTAGCATTTTATCGTTCCATCATTTTTTCCTATTGTTCGGTATTTTCACTTTTCAACTTTTCAAATCCAACTTTTCTTTTTTTTCAAGCTTTCAAATTCATTTTGATCATTCAATCGAAAAACTATCATATTTGAGTTAAAACGGGATCCCAATAAGTGCGTGAAGTCAAACTGTCAAAACTGGAAAAATTGATAAAAATTTGGCTAAGTATCGGAAACTTGATTTTTTTAAGTTTTTGGAATTGAAAATGGATTTTTAAAAATGAAAGCCTTGAACATGAGATTCAACATCATGTAATTTTTATTGCCTAATTTAAAGTAATGCAAAAGATATTCACTTTTCAAAATCTAATGAAAATGTCGAAATTTTCGTTTTTTCCTTGAAACCAAAATTTTGATTTTGATCCTTTGAGATTTGGATCTTGAAACCACTCCCATTATTTCGAAATGATGGGTAAAATCTTAATTTCATTAAATAACTTAAAGTAACTTAAAGTAAATGAAATAAAGGGTATTCAAGCATGTATGAGCTGTGGGGAAACTAGAGAAAAATTCAGAATTCAGTTTGGCAAACTTTTTGGCTCTGATGGTGACTAATGGCAGCGCCATTAGCAAGCTCCAGCTTGCTCGAAACTTTGGGTTTTTCTATAAATTTTTCGAGTTTCTCCTCTGTTCTTCAAATTCATCGACCTACACATTAATTTAGTGCAAAAACTTGATAAAAACACATAAAATATCTAATTCTAAACTAAATTGAAAATCAAATAAAAGATTTCTATGATTTATAATTACAACACTTGTTCGATAAAAATTCATAAATGCATGTTTCAAAATCAACAGTTACCACTAGGAAGTGAGAGTCCCCTACCGAAGTGTGTAGTTGTTGGATGTGGAAAGGTAGCATAAAAATCAAGGTTAGATGGCATGAAAGTCGGGGTTGGGCGAACTTGATTGCAAAATGAATGAGGTTTGCAAATCTTTCAACGACAGCATTCTCTTTTTCTTCTACAATAGACGATGAGTACTCTACTAATGAGATGAAGTTTTGAGTTGGTGTTATCCAAACTCAGTGGCTAATTTTTATGAGATATGGAAAGAAAGAAAGGAAAGTGAAGGTCCAAGGTGATGAGAATGTGGAGCTCGTCAATGTCGACAACTTTTTCTTCTTCGTCGACGATCAACTCGGACTCATTTGCAATAGAACTTAATGAGAATAGGTCGAAACCCTTGGGTTTAGAGTGAGCGGGTGTTTGGTTCTTTGGAAAAGAAGAGAAAGTAATAAATACAAAAGGCTGAGGGCATCTTTGTAATTTTTTTGATTGTTTTTAGTTTTGGCGATAACTTGATTATTCGGACTCAAAAAATGACAAATGAGTATTCCATTTTGAATATTTTTTTATTGCGAACCTAATGGTGTGGTCAAATTTTCTTAATTCTTGCTTTAACAAAAATTCATTCTTTTAGATCCCATTCAACATGAAATTTGAGGATTTAATAACTTTTTCATCCGACCTTGAATTCAACCTTGCTTACAGGCTAAAGTATTCGACCTTTTTTAATTCAATAGTGAAGTCAATTTTCATTGAAAATGAGTATAACAAGATCTGAGTATTTTATCCTAAGTCTTTCTTTTAGAATTTTTTCAAAATCTTATTATTAGATTTTCTTGAGATAAGAATTAAAACTTGGGGTATTACATTATATGTTTGACTTAAATATTCTATACTTAGATAAGATCAATATAGAATATGCTTAAATTAGATATTTGGTGGTAGGAACTTCAGTGTTTTCTCAAAAGTTTTATGCCATATATTCCAACTTAAGAAGTTCACACTAAGCCATTGTGGTTGAGTGCAAGGAAGGATAAATTCAAATATGATTTTTCGTGTTAATCCTAGGTTACTCTAATCACTAATAGATGTTTTATATTTGATTTACTTAGTATAATTTCTTCTTCTATTATTTAAATATCCAGTAAGATTTTACTTTCTATTTTATTTCACAAAAATACAAAAATAGATTTGAATTATAACTTAGATTAACTTCATTTCTTGCTAACTTTGTAACATCCCCACCTTTCTCTTGGGTTCGATCCCCTTACTTGCCCACAAGCTAAGGAAAATATCAAATAATTAATTTTTATAATCCAACGATCAGAATTTTGGCGCCGTTATTGGAGAAAGGTGTAGTTGTTTTAAGTTGGTTGAAATTAATTTTTTTTTCTTTTATAAAATCAAAAAAAATTGTGTTCACTGTAATCAAGGAAACAAACTAAGATCTGTGTGAAAATTTCAGACACAAATCCCTAGATTTCAATGTGATGTAGTGCACTGTTCACTACACTACAATAAGTCTAGAGAGTTGAATTTCCATATTTTAACATTGACCTTATTTTTACTTCTGGATTGTAGTGGTAGGTTCAATTATTATTTTTTCATTTCTGTTTTGTTCAGTTTTTAATATTCTATTTATTTTCTAGATTGGAGAACTTTTGGACAAAAATATCAAGTTCAATTCATTAGATCCAAGATTAATTACATCTTATTGAGTTTTTCTTTTTTTAGACTAGGTTTCTTTTTTGTTTTAGATTCATTTGTATTAAGAATGTAGTAAAACTATCATTAATTCATTAATTATCCAAGAAAGCTTGGATTGTAATAGAGTAAGGAAGGATGACGGTTAGACGATACTGTCACAGTTCCTTAGGTTCGCACACCAAAATCGGAGTTGGTGGCCTAAGTCGACTCAACTTATCTTTACCCCATCTAACATGTGAGGTAAATTCGAAACACTCATGCTTCTCATTGCTAGTGGATTATTACTTGTCTTTGTGAAAGCACCCTCGATCCGAGGGGTGTACGGATTTACTTTTGAATTTTGAGGTTTGAGAGTCGCCACCTAATTATTACAGTCTAGGAACCAAACATTGACTTTAAAAAGATAAGGAAAATTAATCTATAAAAGAAACTAGGTCCGGGGATCATGTTACGGGGTTGGAAGGTGTTAGGCACCAACCCGCCTGGCAAGTGCCGAGCTCTACTACTTTCCAAAAATAATTACAATGCAAAATAGACAAAAAACAACAAATAATAAAAAAATAAACGAAAGTTACCATGTCGATTACAATGATTACCTTAGCACTAACGGAGAGTATCCTCGTATGTACTTCCTTGTTATTCGTTCGTCACCGGATCTGATTTCTAATCTCCAAGTTGAGGTATCTCCTTCTTAGATTTGTGAGTTTTCTGATTTTTTTTTTCTACGGATTTTAAGGTGTTTTGGAAGGGTTTTTAAGTGTTTTTTGAGCTAAAGTTGGGGTATGGATGCTAGGTAAGGGGTTAGGATTTCAAAATTAGGATTTTGAAAAGGTTGGGGAAGCTTCTTGACCTATTTTTTCTAGGATTTTTTCTTGGATACGAAAATAGGTTGTAGAGACCCCTAATTATAGATTTTTTTAAGAGCTATTTAGATAGAGTTAGAGTTAGATTATGTTACTTTTAGATAGTTTTAGAGTTTAATAAGAATTCTATTAGGTAGTTTTAGAATTTAATTAGAATTCTTTTAAATAGTTTTAGAGTTTAATTAGAATTCTGTTAGGATTAGGATTTGACTTTGGTCTTATTAGATTGATTAGGGTTTTGACTTAAGTCTCACTTGATTGACTTGATTTTAGGATTTTGACTTAAGTTTTACTTGATTGACATGTTTTTTGAATTTTGACTTAAGTCTTACTTGATTGACTTGATTTTAGGATTTTGACTGTAGTCTTACTTGATTGACTTTAATTTTAATTAGAATTTCACTTTACATTAATTAATGTTTTAATTATTAATTTCAGAATTTTTAATTATTAAAATTCTAAAATTATCATTTTACACTCGGAGAGGAAATTTTGTGTTTTAAGTCATTTTTCAATGTTCCAAGATGTTTTGAAATCAATTTTTCATAAGGAATTCAATGGAAATATTGGTTTGTGTCATTTATGAAATTTTTTGTGCGAAATGGTCATGAACTTTATGAGGGGTATTTTTGTAATTTTATCAAATTTTGTGAAAATTGACGAAATGATTTATTTGATTTCGATTTGTTGTTTTATGTGTTTGAAAGGATTTTTCTAAGCATAATGTAGGCTCTAGGGATGTTTTGAGGTTAGGGGTATTTTGATAATTTGATCATTTTTTAGTGATTTTTATTGTGAAGCTTCTTTTTGTCTATAAGATGATGATTTCTATGTTTTTGGGATTATACTTTCCTAGCGTAACGTGGTTTCTACAATTTTATTTGCTTGAGATACCTCATCCGAATTTCTGAAACATATCTAGTAATAAATAAAGCATTGGAATAATCATCCATCATTGGGAATCATTGCGAGCGGGTCGACGAGTTGATTAATCAGGTGACTGCAAAATGGTGTAACTACAGATGCCCCTTTTTGGCAGAGGGTTGAAGCAAACTAGATAGCAAATCTATTTTGGTAGATAGTGCAATATTCGAATGCCAAAGCTAGTGACAATTCATTTTGCAGTCTGATTTAGCAATTTGTCAAGATGTTCGGATCCATGAGGGTAAAACACTCCCCGAACTAAAAAGTTCTCGGGTCCTCGAGCGTGAGCTCTCACTGGCAATGTCGGATCCTTGAATTTTGAAAAATTCTCTTTAACCAATGGAACAAATGTGCACGTGTGTATTTGAGATAAATCTCATGTGGTCTGAGCAAAAATTGAGCATAATTTGAGTATAAACTGAGTAAAATTCGAGATAACCCTCAACGGCATCTGCGCAAAAATTTGAGATAACCCTCGGTGGCATCTAAGTAAAATCCAAGAAAACCCTTGGCGGCATCTAAGCAAAATTCGAGATAACCCTCGGCAGCATCTGACCAAAATCCAAGAAAACCCTTGGCGGCAACTGAGCAAAATCCGAGATAACCCTTGGCAGCAACTGAGCAAAATTCAAGAAAATCCTCGACGGCAACTGAGTAAAATCCGAGATAACCCTCGACGGCAGCTGAGCAAAATCCAAGAAAACTCTTGGCGACAACTGAACAAAATCCGAGATAACCCTCGACGGTATCTGTGCAAAATCCAAGAAAATCCTTGGCGGTAACTGAGCAAAATCTAAGATAACCCTCGGCGGCAACTGAACAAAATCCGAGATAACCCTTAGCGACAACTGAGTAAAAATCCGAGATAACCCTCGACGACATCTGAACAAAATCCAAGAAAACCCTTGACTGCATCTATGTAAATTCCAAGATAACCCTCGACAGCATCTGAGTAAAATCCAAGAAAAACCCTTGGCGGCATCTGAGCAAAATTCGAGGTAACCCTCGGCAGCATCTGAGCAAAATCCGAGATAACTCTCAGCAGTAACTGAGCAAAACTGGAAAGGAATTAATGAATCTAGAAAAATATTATTGAAAATGAATCTGAAAAAGAATGATTGAAAATGAATCTGGGAATGAATAGATCTGGGAAAGAATGATTAAATCTGGGAAAGAAAAAAAATGCCCCATCTCCTATTCTAGGTGAAAGGGTAATGAGTTAATCTCTAGGTAAAATCAAATATGTGATCAGAAACGCTTCTATTTGAACCACAAGGCTTTGCAAAAAATTTATGAATTTTTTAATTTCTTTATATCTCAGGGGTTTTCAAAAATTACTATCAAGAGGATAACCTTAAATTCGAGATTCCCATTATTCTTTAGGGTTAACATTGATTAAACTTGAGATAAAAAATGCACCTAGTTTGACAGGAAATATTGTATTGAACATATCTCATAAGAAAATATCCCTAGTATAAGCGAAAAACTATATATCAAAGAATAAAGAAATGCCCCTTATATGAAGGTTTGAAATGTTTGATTACCACAAGTGCAATAAAGATTCAACTTTTAATTTTGATTTTTTATTGAAGATTTTGAATAGGCTCAAGAAAACAAAATATTTCCTTTCGAGATTCATTGTAGAATCCACCATTTTTCCTCTTAATTCACTTAGAGAAGTAGAAAATTTTTAGATCAATCGTAGACAATGCTCGTGATTTCTGAATCTTTGCTTGGTTTAAGCTGGGTGTTGAACTTGATTATTCGGACTTTAGATATTTCGGCTCGAACCACCTTTTAGCTTTTCAACTCTATGGAGATTTTCTTCTGTTTTTCTTTGTTACTTTAACTTTTCCTAGATTGCCCTTTCAGATTTCAAACTAGCGAGAATGCTGTAGTTTTTGTGTAGATCGTCTTTTTAGATTTTCGATCTAGCGAGCTTTTTTCTTTTCTCTGATTTTTGCCAAGGCTGTCATTTTGAATTTTCAACCTTGCGAGCTTGTCTTAATTTTTACCTAAGTTGCCCTTTCGATTTTTCAACTTAGCAAGTCCCATTTTTCTTTTTTTTTTCTTTTTTGAACTTCTGGAATTGCTGTCTGATCATGCTTTGCTATCTTCTTTGACTTTTCGCATGGTACTTAGAAGAACTTTTATGGGTAGGCTTAGGATTGGGTAAAAAAGAAAGGAATTCTAAAGCTCAAGAACCTGAATGCCCTTTGTGTGGTTTTTTCTCTTAAATTTTTTCTTTTTCTTTGAATTTTCTTCCCCATTTTGACAATATTTGAATTTTATTTGTGAGGGAAATTTTTTTATTTTTTTATTTTTTTGATATGGTTGGGTCTGAAGTAATTTCTCAAGTTGCCTATATACCCCAGAATTTTGGGATCAAACCAAAACATAGTTCGAATCTTTCCCTTCTCTAGGTTGGGTGATCAAGTTGAGAACGAAAAAGGTGTTTTTCTTTTGAATAAGGCTGCAAAGAGGTTGACAAAGGATATATTGAACTGGATAACAAGAGAATTGATTCAGCCAAAGATGGCCTCCTTAAATGTAGTACCGCTTGATCTGGTCAAGGTTGGTTGATTTTCTTAATTCAATTCCATCATGGTCTTGAAGTCTGATAGCTTTTCCCGGTAATATTTCCTTAGTGATAAACGAACCTCCCCAATTTGATTTGAACTTCCTTCTAGGGTCAAATATAGATGCCCGATTCTCTTTGAATACCAAATCCCCGACTTGTAAGTGACGGGCCTTGATATTTTTGCCAAATTCACAGGTGACTCTTCTTTGATAAGCTTGCATGTGGTACAAAGCTCTTAGTCATTTTTCTTCGATCAAATTTAATTCTTTATACTGTTGACAAACCCAATTTGCTTCTGACAACTGACTTTCCAAGAAGACCCTAAGAGATGGGATTTCTATTTCAATTGGCAAAACTACTTCCATGCCATACACTAAGGAGTGGAAAGTGTAGATACCCCATTTTTGCATCCGCTTGATTAATCAACTCGTCAACCCGATCGCAAGGATTCCCAATGATGGATGTTTATTCCATTGCTTTGTTTCGTTACCAGAAATGTTTCAGAAATTCGGATGAGGTATCTCAAACTGAAAAAATCCTAGAAACCACGCTACGCTAGAAAAATACGACTCCAGAAACATAGAAATCATCATTTTTCAGACAAAAAGAAGCTTCACGATAAAAATCACTAAAAACTATCAAATTACCAAAATACCCTTAACATCAAAACAACCCTAGAGCCTACATGACGCTTAGGAAAACCCATTCAAATACATAACACAACAAATCGAAATCAAATAAATCATTTTATCAATTTTAACAGAATTTAAAAAAATTATGAAAATGCCCCTCATAAAGTTCACGATCATTCCACACAAAAAATTTCATAAATGACACAAACTAATACTTCCATTGAATTCCTTACGAAAAATCGATTCTAAAACATCCTAGAAGATTAAAAACCGACTTAAAACGTGAAAAGTCCTCTCTAGGGGTAAAACGGTAATTTTACAATTTTCATAATTAAAAATTTCAAAATTAATAAATAAAATATTAAATAATTAAAGTGAAACATTGATGAAATTAATTTAAAATTTTGAATTAAAAAAATCGATCAATCGAATTTTCAAGTAAAATTGTTGAGGGTTCGTGAGATATTTCTTTAAGGACCCCTCCATTTGGGGGTCCAAAGAATTAAAGATATGATAGAGGAGGGTTCTCCAAAAAATTAAAGTCAATCAAGCAAGACTAAGGTCAAGGTATTAAAGTCAATCAAATGAGACTAAAGTCAAAATTAAAGTCAATGAAGCAAGACTCAAGTCAAGATATTAAAAGTCAATCAATTAAGACTAAAGTCAAAATATTAAAAGTCAATCAAATAAGACCAAAAGTCAAAATCATAATAGAGTTCTAATTAAATAATAACTCTATCTAATAGAGTTCTAACTAAAACACAACTCCACCTAAAACAATTCTAATTAAAACACAATTCTACCTAAAACAATTCTAACTAAAACACAATTCTAATTAAAATAACTCTAATTAAATACTAACTCTATCCAAATCAACCCTTAAAAAATTCTATAAATAGAGGTGCTCACACCTTATTTTCGTATCAAGTCATAAACCCTAAGAGAAGTAGGTCTAAAAGTTCTCCTAGCCTCCCATAAACCCTAGTTTTGGAGCCCTAACTCCTTACCTAACATCCCTTCTTCGATTTTAGCCTAGAAAACACCTAAAAGCCTTCCAAAAATGCTTAAAAATGCATTACAAATTCGAAGAATCCAAATCTAAGAAAGGATACCTCACCTCGGAGATCAGAAATCAGATCCGAAGACAAAACAAGTAAGGGGTACGGTACAAAGAGTGATTTTATCAGATCTGAGGGAATATAATTGTTGCGTTTCGAAGGTAAGCTTTCTTTTATTATTTTTATTTTTTTTATCTAAGTTATTTGTTAGCAATGTAGTCTTATTTGGGATAAGTAGAGACCGGCATTGGCCGGGTGAGGTTGGTGCCTAACACCTTCCAACCCCATAATGTGATTCCGGATTCAGTTTTTCTTTAGTAGATTAGTTTCTTTATCCGTTTAGAGTCAGTATCCGGTTCCTAGACCGTAATAACTAGGTGGCGACTCCCAAACCTCAAGGGTCAAAAGCGGATCCGCGCACCCCGCGGATTGAGGGCACTTTCAGTGGCGACTCAGCTGGGGACATTTGAGGATCAGACTTGAAAAGCCCCAAGTATGGGAAGCATTGCCAGTAGGACCTAGTTTTTTTAATTATTTTATTTTATTTTTAGTTATTTATTTATTTGATTATGTTATTTTATTTATTTATTTTTTATCATTCTTTTTGGATCAATTATTGAGCATTGGTTTGGATGTTGAATATTTTGTTTTGACATTTTTTTACGGATCATCAAGGGTCATTCGGAATGACCTTGAAATCATGCAGGATTTCTAGAAGGTAATGGTCGAAAATAGGGGTGTTGATTTTTTTTTATTTAGATTATTTTTTATTTGTGTTATCCTTTATTAGTACCCTTTGGTACAATTTTGGATATTTCGAATTTGGCATACAATTTTCTTTTTGGTTCAATCTAGGGTCATTTTGGGGATGACCCTAAATAATGAAAGATTAAAATTGACATAAATTGAGGATGGAATGATGGTGATTAAGATGAGAGTGATGATTATTTAAAAAAAAAAAATTGGATGATTTTTTTTGGCACGTTACTAGGCATAGGCGGCAAGTTATAGAGAAAAATTATTTGTGAGCGATGCACTAAGAAACAAAAACATTGCCTTTTTTAATGTTGTTCAGGATCAGGAGAGGATTCCAAGAAAAAAAAATCAGAAAAAAATCGTTAAAAAAAAAAAATTTGCGTGGTGTGCCATTAGCAGAAAACACGTTTTACTACTTTTATCTTCTTCTCCAATGAGAAAGAAGAGGACGAAAACAGCAAGAAAAAAAACGCCATCTTCATCTCTCTCTCTCTCTCTCTCTTATAGGGTATGATCGAAGAATAGTCTTTCATCTCAATCGAAGAGCCAAAAACCCTTTTTAAAAACATGGTTTGTGTTGGTGTTCTTCCGAAAATCTGGATCATTTTTTTCGATTTAAGATGCATTTTAGACCTCACTTGGAACCTTAATTCAAAGAGAAAGGTCAGATCTCGTTATTCCGAGACATAAATCACTGTATGCTTTTCGAATTGTACCCAATCTTGGTTGATTTCTTGGAAAATCAAATTTTATTTGTTTCTTGCCAAAGTTGCAGAGATTTTGATTTTTAGAAAACTCACAAATTCGAAGCTCTTTGAATCTCCAAAAAATTAGATGGCTTTCCTCTCAACTGATGAAAAAGATTATTTCAGGTTTTCTTCTTGGTTCAATTATCATCTTCTTCATCTCGTTTTCTCCTAGCCAATCTCAATGGTTTAAATGTCCGGTTTGTGATGGTGTCGTCAGAAATTCTGGCATCATTCGTCATAATTTTGATCAGTAATACAAGAAAACCAGCTTCTCTCATATTCTCTTCAGAAGAGGTTCTGTGAAGACTAAAAAAGATCAGAGGCAATTTTGATTCCAAACAGTTGATTAGGTTTAAAAAAAAAAAAAAAAATCTGTTTTCTTAACATAAAAAAAAATATATATTTTTTAAATAAAAAGAATCTATTTTTTCTAAATGAAAGAAATTTGTTTTTTTTTATAAAAGAAATCTATTTTTTTTAATAAAAACTCATCTATTTTTTTTAAATAAATATTATATTTTTTTAAAGAAAATATTTATTATTTTTTAAATAAAAAAAAAACATAGCCTTTTGGATCTTGATCATTGGTAAAAAATCTCAATTTCTTTATTTATGATCTAATGCCATTAGGGTTCTAATCACGGAATTTTAATTCTAAATATGAAATTTCAAGAGTCATTTTTATTTATTTATTATTTTTTATTATTTCCCGTAAAATTGTGGCATTGGATAATTGTTATGGTATTGGTCAAACGATTCTTAGTAAGATCGAAAATCTTATTGGATTAGTCAAGCTAACCAATTTCTTACCCCAAAGTTTCTTAGGTAATTTGTTGTGGGGTTTCCACGTGGCAAAAAAAAAATCAATTTGTTTAAAAAAAAAAAAAAGCACATCAATCCTTATAATGATCTATCACCAATTCAATGTTCATTGACATCTCGACTTGTTTAAGGTCACCCAAAATGATTTTTCGATTGGACTATGAAAAGAATTATGCTAGGATTTGATTGATTATTTCTAATTGATTCCTCATCTAATATGTTATGATCTCTATAGGTATATTTTGGATATTCTTATTTTGATTTTGATCTCGATGCAATGAATTGTGATTAATATTTCAATGTTGTAATGAAATGATCAGGCCCACGGGCTCACTTGTTTGAAAAGGCCCTGGGCACACCCCACCCTGTTTTGCACACACCACATGCACGTTTACTGTTTTACCCACTTACACGTCCCACATAGCCAACATGGCACTAGTGCGTGGCCCGGTCTCTTCGGAGATGTGACATCATTCATGAAAACTACAACTCCAGTCACGTACCTTAGGGTATATCAAATTGGGGCATCAATATCGTCTGATCAGGTGATTCTGAGAGGTATATTGATGCACCCAAGCTGGAGCGACCTGAGCCTTTGACCTATTGTGAGCCACACAGTCACATGTCCTGATTGCCAATGTAGTACTAGTATGTGGTCGGTCCCCTCGTGGGATGCCAAACCATTTATGAAAGCTACAACTCTTGACACGTACCTATAGGTATATAAAAGATAATCTAAGTGTATTAATTGCACTTCTTGGTCAAAACCGGTGCCTAAGCAAGATCTTGCCCCGTTGTACCCTACTGTACGAGGGGGATAGACTAGGTCTATTCTAGACGAGAGGTATTTAAGTGGGTCCTTGCTCAGCATTGTGTGCCACCTCTCAATTGGAGATCAAACTGGCTATTTTTTACTTCAGAGAAGTGAGTTGAGGTTTTAGATTATCACCTATACGGTATATCAAACCAAGTTACCACGTATCGAAAGGTATATAGGTGTGCTTGGGCAAGGGTGGCCAGATAAAAATGCATTGCACGTAGTAAACCTAGAGTCTAGAAGCCTTCCTATAGGTCACGACCTAAACTGACTATGGGTGTTCCTGGGTTGCTCTATTTAATCCAACCAACAGGTAAGTGGGTGGACTGATCCAGACTGTTCAAACCAAGTCTACTATATCGGTCTGACCCAATCGGTGTAATGTACCGATTAATTTGAACCACTTAAACCAGTTGGCCCAATTGACAAATGGATCAAACTAATTAATACAAAATCAGTTGGATTAATTTGTTTCATTTTTAAAGATTCAGACCACTTTGTATAGAAAGATTCGATCTTAGGATCAAATTAATTTATCTGATCAAAAGTTCAATCCCAATCAGGGGTAGACCCGCGTCTAACCTTTTTCACTTTCTTGGTCACTATAGACTTATAGTGCATTTGGAATCGATATTTTCCGCCAGACTTGGGCTATTTTATGTCAAAATTTTAATTATGTGGTTAAGAGTGAAACCTTCAGAATCAATGGTTAATCTTAGGTGCCCCTAAATGTTCTGAACCCTCATCTGTGTTATTTTGGATCCATCAAAAAAATTGTTTAGTCAAAGTACTAATGTCAAATCCAAGTAGTCCATCCACTCAGAAAGACCTTCTCTCTTTGTAGATAATTGTCCCTAGTTTTCTTTGAGTTTCAATCCAATTTTCGTCAGTCTTTAAATCCAGTTAGTTGTTTCAGGTACGTTAGTCTTTCTTTAATTTTCAAGTTTTAGTCGAGTTTGTCAATCTATGTTTTTCAATTCCAATAAAATATAAAAGCTTCTGATTATCATACGTGTAATAATGATTTGAGCATAATATCTAATATGAGGATTGACTTAGAGCTCACTAATCAAACTCGATAAATATTTGAATTAAAGAGTACACTCAAAAAGTGCAAATGGGTACTACATTTTCCTTAGAAGAACATGAGAAGAATAATAAATTTACTTGAGAAATTCAACAACGTTCCTGCATGGTCTCGTGAGAATATATGGATAGATTGCACCAAAATAGATCAAATCCTAAAGTTGAGGGTGAACTTCAAAATCAAATATTATCAAGAATGATGTATTTGAAACCATCAACAAAGGTGTTAAGATCTGCAAAGAAGGGATTCATCATGTTTTTCACTTAAGAAAGAAGAGTTCTCATTCGTGAAAGAATATAAGATTTTTTTTCAAAGTTTGGAAAGGATTGAACGAGTCAACGTCAAATACAAAGAAGTCAATCACACTCAACTTTGTAAAAAATGACCGAATATTTCTCTTTATTAGAAAAAGACTGAAGATTATTCCTTCTCAGAAGAAGATTGAAGATTACTCATTCTCAAAAGAAGACCTTACTCGATAGAGCAATCAAGACATCGAGTTTCTAAAACCTTGACCAAATCGAGTAGTATTTCACAAAAGGAGGCCTCCTTTGGTCGAATTATTTTCCTATCTTACAAAAAAAAATAACCTTCTTTAGCCCATCGCAACCTGTAAAAAAATAAAAGCAATAGCCTCTTCTTTCTAAACCATACCGACCAACCTTGGGAGGGAATCTTAGTATGAACTACGTTTTGACCTGATCCCAAAAGGAAAAAAAGAAATATTTGGGGTACGTAGGCAACCTGAGAACTTACTTCAGGCCCCGATCATTAAAAGAAAAATGTATTATCTTAAGGAAAGTGTCATCCAAAAGGAAAATCTCCTATTGAAAGGTTTAAAAGAAAAGAATGTCAAACTAAGGGCATTAGAAAAAAGAATCAAAAGAATTGATAAAAAGAAAAGAATGCCAAATTAGGAGCATTAGAAAAAAAGTCAAAAGAATTTACAGAAAAGAATGACAAAAAAAGAGAATATTAGACTAGGGGCATTTTGGGAAGTCGAGCCTTCTACCCTTTCTTTCTAAACCATGTCCTAAGCCCACCTATTAAGTCCTCCTGAATGCTAATTGACTCGGTTAAGGTGCAGGGAACCAAAAAGTTGTCGAGTTGGTCATTCAAGATCATCAAGAAAAAAGATAAGCCCGCTAAGTCGAAAATCCGAAAAGGCGACTTAGGCAAAATTTAGGGCATAACCATAAAAAAGAAAGCCTGCTAGGTTGAAAACCTGAAAAGGCGACCTAGGAAAAAATCAAAGCATCATCAGAAAAAGAAAAACAAAGCCCGCTAGATTGAAAACCTGAAGAGGCGATTTAGGCAAAAATTAGGACATCATCTAATGGGAGGAACAATCTCATCAAGAAGAAAAATTCAAAAGGAAGATTGTGCAGAAACTACAGAATCATTCAAGCCACAATATTCATTTTTCAGCCAAGAGCTCACACTCGACGAAGACAATGTTGAAGTCAAAAAAAATCAGAGGTCATCTTGAATATTGTAGGATCTTCAAAAGTATGTTTACTTGTTCAAGTGTTCGCTAATGGAAGATGTAGAACCATCAACCACTTTGAAGAGAAAGATCTTCTATTCTAATATTTATCAAGATTTTTTTTAGTCAAGCTCAAGCATTTTTCAAAAGAAATTCGAAAGAAAATGATCAATCCCTTATCGCGCATATGATAATCTTAAGAGTCTTAAATTTAAGAGAATGTCAGTTATTCTATCTGTCATACATCAGAGTCCATATTTTTCAAGCGTAATCCATTCCATCAGACTCATAGTCATGTCCCAGTTAAAGTCAACCTTGAAACTTGGGGCATTTTTGAAAGTCATTTAATTCTAAAGTTTTTGTTCTTAATTACATGATAAAAATAAAAATTTTAGCTTAAAAGTCAGGCGAAGCCCAATGATAATTATGAATCCAGATGCATGATAAGCCAATAAAGGCCTGATCTTTCAAACTTTGAGCTCGATTTTGAATCATAGAATGAATTAATAGGATTGTTTAAGTTCCTATAAATCTAAGTCCGAGAAATATGGCTTAGTAAGTTCGAATCCGAGAAACGAGACTCCAATTTTTTGAATCATAGAATGAGTAGGCTTTTTGAAGTCCCTACAAACCTAAGTTCGAGTCCGAGCAACGAGACTCCAACTTTTTGAATCATAGAATGAATAGATTTTTTGAAGTGCCTATAAATCTAAGTTCGAGTCCGAGAAATGAGACTCTAACTTTTTGAATCATAGAATGAGTGGGCTTTTTGAAGTGCCTACAAACTTAAGTTTGAGTCCAAGAAACGAGGCTCCAACTTTTTGAATCATAGAATGAATAGGCTTTTTGAAGTGCCTACAAACCTAAGTTCGAGTCCGAGAAACGAGACTCCAAAATTTTAAATCATATAATGAATAGGCTTTTTGAAGTACCTATAAACCTAAGTTCGAGTCCGAGAAACGAGTCTCCAACTTTTTGAATCATAGAATGAATAGGCTTTTTGAAGTGTCTATAAACCTAAGTTCGAGTCAGAGAAACGAGATTCTAACTTTTTGAATCATAGAATGAGTAGGCTTTTTGAAGTGCCTACAAACCTAGATTCGAGTCCGAGAAGCGAGACTCCAACTTTTTGAATCATAGAATGAATAGGTTTTTTGAAGTGCCTATGAACCTTAGTTCGAGTTTGAGAAACGAGACTTCAATTTTAATAGGATTGTTTAAGTTCCTGTAAACCTTAACTAGAGTCCGAGAAACGAGACTCCAGATTTGTTTGAATCATAAAATGAATTTAACACGATTGTTTAAGTTTCTTAGCCCGAGAAGCGTGGCTACAATAGGCTCGAGTCCGATAAGTGAGACTCAAACTTTTTTCAAATTCTAAAAAAGAATTTCAAATAGGATTTAACGAAGTTCCTACAATGTTATGACTCAAATTACCTCATTATTCAACCTTGCCATGATTACTTTCGTTGTATAAGCACATTTCAATTTTGAATCATTATTGTCAGTGAGAGAAGATCTCTAGGACCTGACATATTTTTACTCAGTAAGCATTACACTTTTGCACACACGTGTACTTTTGCATTAGTCAGGGAGAATTTTCTAAAATTCGAGGATCTGACATCGTCAGTGAGAGTTCAAGCTCGAGGACCTGACAACCTTTTAGTTCGGGGGGAGTTTTACGCTCAAGGATCCGAACACCCTGACGAATTGCTAAATCAGACTGCAAAATGAACTGTCACTAGCTTTAGCATTCGGATATCGCACTATCTACCAAAATAGATTTGCTATCTAGTTTGCCTCAACCCTCTGCCAAAGAGGGGCATCTGTAGACACCCCATTTTTGCATCCGTCTGATTAATCAACTCGTCAACCCGATCGCAAGATTCCCAATGATGGATGTTTATTCCATTGCTTTGTTTCGTTACCAGAAATGTTTCAGAAATCCGGATGAGGTATCTCAAACTGACAAAATCTTAGAAACTATGTTACGCTAGAAAAATACGACTCCAGAAACATAGAAATCATCATTTTTCAGACAAAAAAAAACTTCATGATAAAAATCACAAAAAAACTATCAAATTACCAAAATACCCTTAACATCAAAACAATCCTAGAGCCTACATGACGCTTAGGAAAACCCATTCAAATACATAAAACAACAAATCAAAATCAAATAAATCATTTCGCCAATTTTAACAGAATTTGACAAAATTACAAAAATGCCCCTCATAAAGTTTACGATCATTCCACACAAAAAATTTCATAAATGACATAAAGTAATACTTCCATTGCATTCCTTACGAAAAATCGATTCTAAAACATCCTAAAAGATTAAAAACTGACTTAAAACATGAAAAGTCATCTCTTGGGGTAAAATGGTAATTTCATAATTTTCATAATTAAAATTTTTGAAATTAATAAATAAAACATTAAATAATTAAAGTAAAATATTGATGAAATTAATTTAAAATTTTGAATTAAAAAAATCGATAAATCGGGCTTTCAAGTAAAATTGTTGAGCGTTCGTGTGATATTTCTTTAAGGACCCCTCCATTTGGGGGTCCAAAGAATTAAAGATATGATAGAGGAGGGTTCTCCAAAAAATTAAAGTCAATCAAGCAAGACTAAGGTCAAGGTATTAAAGTCAATCAAGTGAGACTAAAGTCAAAATTAAAGTCAATTAAGCAAGACTGAAGTCAAAATATTAAAAGTCAATCAATTAAGACTAAAGTCAAAATATTAAAAGTCAATCAAATAAGATCAAAAGTCAAAATCATAATAGAGTTCTAATTAAATAATAACTCTATCTAATAGAGTTCTAACTAAAATACAACTCCACCTAAAACAATTCTAATTAAAACACAATTCTACCTAAAACAATTCTAACTAAAACACAACTCTAATTAAAATAACTCTAATTAAATACTAACTCTATCCAAATCAATCCTTAAAAAATTCTATAAATAGAGGTGCTCACACCCTATTTTCGTATCAAGTCATAAACCCTAAGAGAAGTAGGTCTAAAAGTCCCCCTAGCCTCCCATAAACCCTAGTTTTGGAGCCCCAACTCCTTACCTAACATCCCTTCTTCGATTTTAGCCAAGAAAACACCTAAAAGTCTTCCAAAATCGCTTAAAAATCCATAACAAATTCAAAGAATTCAAATCTAAGAAAGAGATACCTCACATCGGAGATCAGAAATCAATCCGAAGACAGAACAAGCAAGGGGTACGGTACAAAGAGTGATTTTATTAGATCTGAGGGAATATAATTGTTGCGTTTCGAAGGTAAGCTTTCTTTTATTATTTTTATTTTTTTATCTAGGTTATTTGTTAGCAATGTAGTCTTATTTGGGATAAGTAGAGACCGACATTGGCCGGGTGAGGTTGGTGCCTAACACCTTCCAACCCCGTAATGTGATCCCTGGATTCAGTTTTTCTTTTGTAGATTAGTTTCTTTATCCGTTTAGAGTCATTGATCGGTTCCTAGACCGTAATAACTAGGTGGAGACTCCCAAACCTCAAGGGTCAAAAGCGGATCCGCACACCCCGCGGATCGAGGGTGCTTTCAGGAAGTAGCTCTAGTAGAGTATCGAATTGAAGTTCGAGATGTCCATAGTGCGAATGGCAATTTTTCTGACCAATCTTAATGTGATTGGCATATATTTCCTGATGATTGTTTTTAGATTTTTATTGGCCGCTTCAACTACTTAATTGGTCTGAGGATGGTAAGGAGATGATTTGGGGTGCGAGATTTTGAACTTCGAACATGGTGTAATAACTTTTACTTTAAAGTGTGATTCATTATCAGAGATTAGTTTCGAAGGTACTCCTTATCGATTGATGATGTTTGTTTGGATAAACTTTGCAACTCGAGGTGTAGTGAGGACAACATAAGAGGCAACTTCGACCCACTTAATAAAATAATCGATAGCAACTAGAATGTATTCATGCCCGTTTGATACCTTAGGCGATATCTTACCAATAATATCAATTCCCCAAACTGAGATTGGCCAAGGTGAAGTCAGACCAACTAATTGAGAAGGTGGCACATGTATTAGGCATTTGTGGCAAGTCTTGACCATGTAATGACAATCTGTTTCCATCGTAGGCCAATAATACCTTTGTCTCATAATTTTCCTAGCTAACATTTTTCTACTCATGTGAGGACCATAGTCCCCTAAATGTAGTTCAACCATTATTTGTTCAGCCTGATCTTCATCAACGCACGACAAATAAATCCCATCATAAGACTTTTTGTATAAACTTCCTCGCATAGGATGAATTGAGATGCTAATCTTAGTAGGACTTGTCGTTCCTTCTTCGATGCTTCTTTCGAGAATTCTTATTTTTCCAACACTCTTTTTATATCTGTGTACCATGACTTTCCATCGGGTAGTCGAGTAGCAATGTTTATTTGATAGCAATATGCATGTTTTTCTTTGACTTCGAGGGTGATTGGCCTCAATTCCATGTCAGGGGATAAATGGATCATTGAAGAGAGAGTGGCTAAGACGTTAGCAAATCTGTTATCTTCCCTTGACAGGTGCTGGAATAGGATAGCTTTAAACTTACTTACTAAGTTTAATAGATACTCATGATAAAGGTTCAACTTTTCATCCTTAATTTTCCATTCTTCCAACAACTGATGTATGACCAAAGCTGAATCCCCAAAGACTTCAATTTCTATAATGCCCAGATTCAAAGCAGCTTCAAGCCTAGCAATGCACTCTTCATATTCACCTGTATTATTAGTGTTGGAGAAGGTTAACTTAATAGTGATGGGAATGTGGCATCCTTTCGGAGAAAACAAAACTGCCCCTATTCCATATCCATTCTGATTGGTGGCCCCATCAAAGTATAGCTGTCATGTTTCGTTCTACGGTTCTTCTTCAACATTTAAGATATTCTCATCTAAGAATTGATCAACATGTCTCATTCCTTCTACCATTGGATGATCTACCAAGTATTCTACTTTAGCTCTCCCCTTGATAGATTTCTATGTAACATGCGTGATGTCAAATTCTAATAACAACAACAACCATCATGCGGTTCTCCCTGTCAGTACTGGTTTCTCAAAGAAATATTTGAGAGGATCCATCCGAGATGACAAGATAATCGAATGAGATAACATATAGTGCCGAAGTCTCTAAGTAGCCCATACCAGTACCAAGCAAGTCTTTTCAAGTGTCGAATACTTTCGTTCAAATTCTAACATTATTTTGCTAATATAGTAGATAGCCATTTCTTTTCGATTATCTTTGTCATATTGTGCAAGCATGCATCCCATAGCTTCTTCTGTAACTGACAGATAAAGAAGAAGTGGTTCACCCGATGTAGGTGAAATCAAAATAGGTGGGTTCAAGAGATATTCCTTGACTTGATCGAAAGTCTTTTGACATTGTTCATTCCAAACTGTTGGTTCATTCTTCTTGAGAAGCTTGAAAATAGGTTCGTAGACATTGGTGAGTTGAGCGACATACTAGATTTTGCCTAAAAAATCTCGAATCTATTTTTCAGTCTTAGGCAGTGGCATTTCTTGGATATTTTTAATCTTCACAGGGTCTACTTCGATCCCTCTTTGACTGACCACAAATCCCAACAATTTTCTAGAGGTTACTCCAAATAAACATTTCTGTTGATTGAGTCGGAGTTGGTACTTTTGAATCCTTGTGAAAATTTTTTCTAATGCAGCAACGTGCCCCAATCGTTCCTTAGATTTGACTATCATATTATCTACATAGACTTTGACTTCCTTGTGTATCATGTCATGCAGTAAAGTCGTGGCTGCTCTTTGATAGGTGGCTCCAACGTTCTTCAAACCAAAAGGCATAACCTGTAGTAAAAGATTTCCCACTATGTGATGAACGACCTTTTTTGCATATCCCAAGGATCCATTTTTATCTGATTGTAGCCTGAAAAATCATATATGAAAGACAACAAAGCTTGACCTGCCATACTATCTACTAGAATATCTATGTGTGGTAAATGAAAACTGTTTTTTGGACTTGTATTGTTTAGGTTTTTAAAGTCCACACACATTTTGACTTTTCCATCATTTTTAGGTACTAAGATGACATTAGCAATCCACTTAAGGTATTCTACTACTTCCAAAAATCTGGCGTTAATCTACTTTGTAACTTCTTCTTTAATCTTTAGAGTCCATTCTGGCTTCAAACGTCGAAGTTTTTGTTTAATTGGTCGAGCATCAGGGTATAATGGAATCCGATGTTGAATAATATCTGTGCTTACTCCCGGCATGTCCTCATAAGATCACGCAAACACGTCTTTGAACTTTTTGAGCAAGTCTACTATCCCTTTGAGTTCATCGGGAGATAATGTGATCCCAATCTAAATCTCTTGAGGTCTTTCTTTTATTCCGAGGTTGATAACCTCTACTTTCTCTATTAGAGGTTGAGCTCAATGTTCATTTTCTTGTTCAATTAATTTGATTATTTCAGGGGGAGGTCTTCATCAGAAGACTCTCCCTCCGAAGCCAGATTATTAGTTAAATTATCATTGTGCTTTGGGTAATCAAATTTTTTTTTCATTTCATTAATAAGAGATGGGGTAACATGAATCATTGCAAACTTAATAGACTCACTCGACTCAACAAGAATAACAGACTCACTTGACTCAGCAGAAACAACTAACTTACTTGACTCAATCGAAATAAAGGACTTACCAGACATGTCGGACTGGACAGGACTAATAGGATTGACAGAACCAGTCTCGACATGTAGCACATGACTCATTACATGATAATTAGCTAGAAACCCAATCGCGGGTTTGATTATAGACTGGGGGTTTAAGGTCTCCTTCTCAGCTGACAACATTAAAACACTATGATCTTCAATGAACAACTGATCAATGTTGAGGGAGTCCAAGTTGAGTTACCAGTCTTTAACTTCCTTTCTTCCGCTCCTGTGCTTGCTTCCTTTTCAGGCCAATCCATATCAAATAAGATTTCAAACCCCGACAGACGAGTACCCGTGATGTGATCAATAAATGGCTTTGGGAACCCACAGTAATGAAAATCTTGCCCTGCTTTCTGAAGTATCCGTTAAGTGTTTTATGATAGGACTTCATTTTAATTAGATCTGTGGTACGTCCTTGCCTTTTTACGGTTGCCTTGTCCCGTTTTGTCTTCCAATATTGGGTCCAATCTTTCTTAGTAGGTTCGTACCCTATCCCAAATGTGCCAACGACTTCCTTAATCACCGGTGCCTCTTTGATACCTTGTTGCTTGCGACCTAGGCCCATACTCGAAAAAAATCTCATTTTCTTGAACATGTTAGCCATACAGCAATTGGAAGTATTCTCAATAGAAAAATGTTCTTTTATGGAGTGATCCAATTGAATTGAGCAAATCTTCTCAAATTCAAACCCGCTAAGCTCTATCCCCTGTTGTCTTGCTGAATCTCAAGCAACGGCTCACTCTTAGCTTCATTACTATTTATAATTCCCACAGTTCAACATCTCCATGAAGAGTAATCACTAGCCCATCTTTGATAAATTTGATCTTCTGGTATAGTGTGGAAGGTATGGCTTTGATCTGGTGTAGACATGGTCTTCCTAATAACAGATTAGAAGAAGACTGGATGTCTATGATCTGAAATTCTATAGGAAATTCAACTATGCCCATGGACAATCAGAGGTGTAAAATTCCCAGTACATCCCTCTTGGTGTTATCATACGCCCTGACATCTTGATTAATTGGCTTGAGATCTTCAGCTTTAAACCCGAGGCAAGTGGCAGTCTTCAAAGGACAAACATTCAATGCATTCCCATTATCAATCAAAACAAGAGGTACCCTCATCCTGTTGCAGTCGACTGTAATATGTAATGGTTTAGTGTGGCTCACTCATTCTTTTGGGAGATCTGAGTCTAAGAAAAATAGTATGTTTTCCACATAAGTTACCCCTATTATACTGGTTAGCTTATCCTGAGAAGTATCGAGTGAAACTTGAGCTATACTTAGTACTTTGAGAACAGCCTCCCTATGGGTAGTAGAAGCCATGAGCAAACCCCAAACTAAGATATTGGCCCCTGATCTCTTCAATTACTTGATCACGGAGTCATCTTCTTCGATATTCTCTTTAATGGGATCTATTTCTTTTCTCGCCAAGACTGTAGGATTGTCAACACGTAGTTCTAGTGTCTTAAAGAAGCTTCCCCCTCGGGTCATATGTCTAACTTCATCGCAGGAGAGGAAGAAAGACTCATCTTCTTCAGTCAACAAGTAAGGATCTTCATCTATCAAAGAGACAGGATTTTTTGGGTTCATTTGAGCCAATAGGTAATTAATGAATGCGAGGCTACTGTAATGAGGTGGGGATAGACAGTATGTATCATCTGAGGTTAGATCAAAGGGTTCATAACTCGTAGTGAAGACTTTATCGATGAAAGTTATTCCGACAATGGGGTAACTGGGTGGTTTGACTTGGATGGGATGGATGAGAGATACAGAGTCAAATGGTAATTGGGTGTTGGAAATCATGTTCAGGGTTGGTGGAGGTTGATATGCAGGTAATGGATTAGTGGTGACATTTGGTGATGTTGGGCTTGGGATTGTGACCTTTTTATTGTCAATAAGATTTTGAATGGCATGGAGTAAGGTGATACATCGATCAGTATGATGGGTTTTGATGGAATTCGCAAAATAAGTTTGGATTGTGTCCTACTAGCAAGGGATTTGGCAAAGGTCGGGGTTGGATCGGGATAAGAAATCATTTTTTCAACAATTTCTGAAAGGCTACGATAAGAGTCATCTCTATATTGGTAAATTGACACGTAGGGGTTGACTTGGGTGAGTTTGATTATTTATCCGGCTGGAGGCTGAACTGGGGTAGCTGATGTGTTGGCTATGTAAACGTGGTTGGTACTAGGTTTGGGAACATAGGGTTTCTTAGACTTATTGTCCGAGGGGTTCGAAAGGACCCTAGAGGCAAAAGTGTCCTCGAGTTGGCTTTCGACTTGCAATAGGGACTCAAAAGTAGAGAGATATTGGGCCACTAAATGCTGAGCATATCCTTGTGTGAGGTTCTTTAGGATAATCGCTACTTGTTCCTTCTCTGTGGGTTTATCCCACATTTGGGTAGCCTTGACTCTCTAACGACCAATGAAATTAGTAAATGTCTCCCTATTCTTCTGTTTAGTTGATTCTAAATCCCTTTTTGAAGTTTTAATCTCAGTATTGTACTTATACTGATGCCAGAAAGCCTTTGACATTTTCTCCCATGTATCCATTATAGTTAGATCTTTAGATATCAATCATCGTAAAGCTGATCTTGATAGAGTCCGCTAAAATAGCAATGTCATCTATTCATTACTGAGTCCTATAGTTCGTATGTTAGTAACATACATCATAAGATGTGTTTTTGCACAGCCTACTCCACTGAATTTGTACATTTCAGGCATCACAAACTTCTCTAGCAAATAGATTCTAGGGATACGGTTCAAAGCCTCAATGCCTGTTGTAATTTCATCGATACCTTTTATACTTTTCAAAGCTGATTCTAATTGAGACATCCTACTTAATAGTATCGGATTTCCATCAATAGGTTCTTCATCTCCGTTAAGTTCAAAAACATCATGTGCATGTCTCGTTGTATTTTCTTCTACCTTTTTTCCTTTTGGATCATCAACGGGATTGCCCGTTGATTTTGAAATCTGTTCTAGAACTTTCACTTTGCCTCTTATACTATTTATATCATTGGTAAAGATTGCCAAAATCTTACAGAGCTCTGTAAGTTCAAATTTTGAAGCCATTTCTGCCTGTTGACTTGATGCTGTCGCTCGTTTTAACCGACTAGACTTACGACTCCAACTAGGAGGTGGACGTTTGAGTTTGGGCGCAATGATAATCCTATACACCCCATCAAAGGTAAATTTAATCAATTTTAGTATTACCCCCTTGATAACATTTTAATGACTCCTTGAAGTTGTGTACCAATCTATTAAATAATTCATTCATGCAATATCATTCAAAAGAAGAATAAATGATTATTCAAAAGAAAAAATAACTTTATTAAAGTAGTGTTCATATTATAACATCTTTTAATAAATCTGACTCAAGCTATTTTTTACATGGACGCTTGGCTTTGTCTTGATGGTCATCAAGATTGCTATCAGGCTTGATCCTTTTGGCTCTAACAATTGGCTCTTTGAATTCTTCTGGTCCGTCTAGATACCCTAAGGTGCGTTTATTCCAAACTTTCTCAATGAAATACACACTCACTTTTCTGTCAATGATTCGGGAGGGAAGAAAACTTTGTGTTGAGGTAAAGATAACTGTATAGGTACGTCGTACTGCTCTGGGATCAATGCAGGTTTGTAAAAAGATATTTTTTCTAGTCCGATCAAACGAACATAATAGGATCCTTTGGTTCCTAGAACAAGGGGATCAGTCATCCACCGAGGGCATCTTAAACCGATATGACGAGCAAGACGAGAATCCAACCATTTGCTCCAAGCCTTGACTGAGTTGTGACGCACTAACAGATTTCTTTTGGAAAAGTGTTCTGACCCATACTAGAGGTTTGAAAAGACATCTACAATTTTGAGATGATCACAAAGCCACATATAAAGTAGGTGTGGACTTCCTTTGAAGCTTTTCCTCTCACCATTCTTTATGACATTTAAACCTGAGAAAGTTTCAGCTAGGATAAGAGGTACAAGGTTGGCTTTTCTTGAGAGTTGGGAGGTTATATCTATGAAAGACTCAGGGACAGTTTGACCATCACTTTTGGAGGTTAGTATGTATTGGGCTAGGAATCCTAAGCACAATCGATAGTCTCTAGTGGCTCACCAGGCTTCTGGTTTTATATTAACGGGATGACTGCGAGAGCGATACGGGCCCAGTAAAGGTACTATGTCCAATCTCCCATTATGGACTAGGGCCTTGGCTTCTTCTTTCAAAATATTCAGTCTTGTGGTGAGGTCACTAGAATATCCCGTCTTTAATGAGGGCCTGATTAGAGGTCCTGAAGTGGATATCCTCATAATGTTACAATAATCTTCATGAATGGGGCATAAGTGCATACGCTTAATATAAAATATTCAAAGGTAGGTGTTTCAACGTTTGGCCATAGCACGTAAGAGGTTCTAGTCTATCTCAAATTCGTGAAAGTATAAAGCACTCCTCAACATGAACTTCCCAAAATTGATCTTCTCTACAGGGTGTATCCCTATGATGATTGTTTTAACTAATTGGTCGATCGGGTTATTATTGCCTGTGACTAGCATCCTGGTTTGAAACAAAAGGGTATTTCAGTACATTTCAAAAGTCCATGTAAATATATTTGTAAGTCATTTTTCATAAAAGAACAACTCATTTTGTCTCTTATTTTCTCCTTGAGAAATATTTTCTTTTAAAGTACATTTTCCTAGAAAAATCTTTTTCTTTTAGAAAACTTTTTCTTTTGGAAGACATTTTCTGGGAAATATTTTTCTCGAAAGAGTTTGAATTCCATTTTGATTTAAATGGGCCGGCCCATCATGATTGTTGGATCGATATGGATTGGGTCATTATGAATACATTGCAAAAAATGGATTCTTTATTGGGTCGGTGCACCCATTTTAATTTCAAATCAGGTTAAACAAAGCTTTTAATCGTTGAGGACAACTATACATTCTGATCTCATACAGTCACCCACATTCTGATCTCATCATTCACTACATTCATCATTCACAAGGTCTCATTCAATAAACAACCCAGGAACACCTACGATAAGTTCGAGTCGTGACCTACAAGGGAGGTTTCTAGACTCTAAACTTACTACGTGCAATGCATTTTTATCTGGCCACCTATATACCTCTTGAGCATACTCAAACAGACGGTACGTGGTGACTTGGTTTGATATACCGTATAGGTGATAATCTAAAACTTCAACTCACGTCTCTGAAGTCAAAATAAGCCAGTTTAATCCCGAGATCAGAGATGATGCGCGATACTTGAGCAAAAACACTCTTAAATCACCTTTTTTTTAGAATAGACATAGTTTATCTTCCTAATACCGTAGTGTATCGGAGTAGGATCTCGCTTAGGCACTGGTTTTGACCAAGAAGTACAATTGATGTACTTAATATTATCTTTGATATACCTATGGGTACGCGTCAAGAGTTGTAACTTTCATAAATGGTTTGGCATCCCGCGGGGGACCGACCACGTACTAGTACTACATTGGCAATCGGGACATGTGACTGTATGGTTTAAAATAGGTCAAAGGGTCAGGCTACTCCAGCCTGGGTGCATCGATATACGTTTCAGGGTCACTTAATCAGACGGTATTGATGCCCCAGTTTAATATACCCTAAGGTACGTGACTGGAGTTGTATTTTCATGAATGACGTCGCATCTCCAAAGAAATCGGGCCACGTACTAGTGTCACGTTTGCTATATTGGGACGTGCAAGCATGCAAAATAATAAACGTGCTAGTGGTGTGTGTAAACCCGGGGCCTTTTTCAAACAAACGGGTCCATGGATCAAACCATACATTGAAACCATATGAATATTAGTCAAAATAAATACCAATCCAATAACATCATTAAGAAAACAAATAAACACATCAAACATATACCTAATCAAGATCAATGACACATTAGATAGGCAATCGATACAACGACTAATAATTGGGTTCGATCGTTGAAGCAAGCACATAATTTCTAGTCCAAGCCAAAAGGATTTTTATTTTATTTTATATATATATATATATATATATATATATATATATATATATATATATATGGTTCAATCAAGGGTTACTCTGGATGACCCAAAATAATCTAAAACTTCAAGGAACATTGAATTAAAAATAGAATGATGATTGATGAGATAAAGAGCAATGTTTTTTTAATATTTTTTTTTATTTTTTAACAAAAAATTCCTTTATCAGTTCAGGGATTTGATGGAAGTGTTAATCCCCTTTTAACTATCAGAAAACTATCCGAAAATTGCAAAAATCTTGCGAAATCTGATTTTTAATTCGAAACTGTTGATCGATGCTTTCCAACCAATATAAATTCACAAAATAGGATTGGAACGACTTATTGAAACCACATTGAGTAATTGGTTCTTAAAACCAGTGGTGATCGACAGTCGATCCCATTGACATGGGTTACAACAAAAAAGCCACACTTCGATTTCACCATGATCATCTATTCCTTTCTATTATCCCAGTCCAATTTATTTTCGAGTTTTAACATTCTTAACTGTCCAAAACCAAGAGCAGCAAAGAGAACTAGAACCAACAATGTCGACAAAGCTAATCAAGAAAAGAGCCGAGAGAGTAAAAAAAATTCTATGAACTCCAAAAATTTATGAGTCTGGCAAAATCGATGAACCAAGATCCTGATTTTTAGTTTTAAATTAATCTACCCATTTCCAAATCAAAAGAAATCGAGATTCTCATGAAAAATCAGAAGATTTTGAAGATGATATATTCATTTTCATATCGAAAGAGATCGAGATTCTCATGAGAAATCCCTAATGACTTGATCGGAGAAGAGAAGAAAAAATTGAAAATTTCTGTCAAGAAACCCCTTTTAAAGAGAAAATTGATCAACATCGGATTTGAATCGATCAGAACGGAATGATTTATGTCTCGATCTTACAATATCCAGTCATGCCTTAAGATTTTTTGCCAATCCGAATTAGCAAAAACTCCACACTCTTTAGCCGAGAACGATGTCGATTCTGATGGGAAATCCTTCAAAACCGATTAGGTTTCGAGATGGCTGTTGATTTGCAGCTCCATGCCTCTCCATTGGAGGAAACCGATCATTTTCATATACTGTAAACCGATTGAGTTGAAAGATCAATACCAACCGGATTGAGAGACCAAAGTCGATTGGTCTCTGATTTGGTTCGATTGAAGACGATGATATTAAAAGAAGAGAAGCAAACAAAAATTTATTTAAAACAATGGGGTTTAAAAATAAAATAATTTTTTTTCTCAATGCACCCCACTCCTATTGTTTTACCTATAGCTATTACAAATAGCACATCGACTTTTTGTTTTTTTTATGTCTCTTGCTTGCTGCCAATGGATAGCATAATCACATACTAAAAAAAACATTGTTAAACAATAAATCGAACAAAGATCTGGAAAAATATTTAATTTTTTTTTAGAAAAATAGATCTTACATAAAAAGAAAATTTTAAGAAAATGTTTGATCCACAATCATCATACCATCGCTGATAAAATCAACCCTTCAAAATCTCACATTATTTGGGATCATTTTCAATGATCATAGATTGAACCATAAAAATGTGCCAAAACAAAGTATTCGGAATCCAAACAAATGATCGATAATGAAACAAAAACAAAATAAACATATAAAAAAATAACTTAAAAAAAGGTCCTACTGGCAATTTTTCTCATACTTGGGATTTTTCAAGTCTGATCCTCAATAATCCCCAGTGGAGTCACCACTGAAAGCACCCTTGATCCGCTGGGTCTGCGGATCCGCTTTTGACTTTTGAGGTTTGGGAGTTACCACCTAATTATTACGGTCTAGGAACTGAACATCGACTCTAAATAGATAAGGAAAACTAATCTACTAAAGAAACTAGGTCCGTGGATCATGTTACGGGGTTGGAAGGTGCTGGGCATCAACCCCGCCTGGAAAGTGCCGGTCTCTACTACTTCTCAAAAATGATTACATTGAAATATAGATCAAAAATAAAAAATAAAAAAAATAAAAGAAAGTTACCTTGCCGATTACAACGATTCCCTCAGCACCAACGGAGAGTATCTTCGTATGTATTTCCTTGCTATTCACCCGTCACTGGATCTGATTTCTGATCTCCAAGTTGAGGTATCTCCTTCTTAGATTTGTGAGTTTTCTAATTTTTTTATAGATTTCAATGTGTTTTGTAAGGGTTTTTGGGTGTTTTTTGAGCTAAAGTTGGGGTATGGATGTTAGGTAAGGGGTTAGGACTTCAAAATTAGGGGTTTGGATACGAAAATAGGTTGTAGATAACCCTATTTATAGATTTTTTTTAAGAGCTTTTTAGATAGAGTTAGAGTTAAATTATATTTCTTTTAGATAGCTTTAGAGTTTAATTAGAATTATATTAGGTAGTTTTAGAATTTAATTAGAATTCTTTTAAACAATTTTAGAGTTTAATTAGCATTCTATTAGGGTTAGGTTTTGAATTTGGTCTTATTAGATTGATTAGGATTTTGACTTAAGTCTCACTTGATTGACTTGATTTTGGGATTTTTTTACTTAAGTCTTACTTGATTGACTTGATTTTAGGATTTTGACTTAAGTCTTACTTGATTGACTTGATTTTAGGATTTTGAATTTAGTCTTATTTGATTGACTTTAATTTTAATTAAATTTTGACTTTACATTAATTAATGTTTTAATTATTAATTTCAAAAATTTTAATTATTAAAATTGTAAAATTACCGTTTTACCTTCGGAGAGGTCTTTTTGCGTTAAGTCATTTTTCAATGTTCCAAGATGTTTTGGAATCAATTTTTCATAAGGAATTCAATGGGAATATTGGTTTGTGTCATTTATGAAATTTTTTGTGCGAAATGGTCGTGAACTTTATGAGGGGCATTTTTATAATTTTATGAAATTTTGTGAAAATTGGCGAAATGATTTATTTGATTTCAATTTGTTATTTTATGTGTTTGAAAGGATTTTTCTAAGCATACTATAGGCTCTAGGGATAATTTGAAGTTCAGGGTATTTTGGTAATTTGGTCATTTTTTAGTGATTTTTATCATTAAACTTCTTTTCGTCTGCAAGATGATGATTTCTATATTTTTGGGGTTATATTTTCCTAGCGTACCGTGATTTTCTCTAATTTTGTTTGCTTGAGATACCTCATGCATCATTGGGAATCGTCGCGATCGGGTCGACGAGTTGATTAATCAGGTGATTGCAAAAATGGGGTGTCTACATATACCCTCTCCTTGTAGCTAGCAAGGTCCTATTGAAAGTAGGCTTGGGAGCTCACCGAATTCTTATTCTTGGCCTCTATGGTTTCATTTGCCTTAGCGAACTCGGCCAAAGTGGCCTCTATATCTTGTAAGGTCTCTTTTATAGCATGATTAAAGGAGACTAGCTCACCCTAAAGTAGAGCCAACTTTTCTTAATATTCCCTAGTTAGGGCAGCTGTGTGGTTTTGAATTTTACGACATTTGAGGAGGATCAAGGATCCGTAGATGTTGGCCTACCCAAAAAAAAGCAATGAAAAAAATTGGTAAGGTATAAAGTAAGACATATGTAGAAAGAACCATATATTACTTGGTAGAGGCCTTGGGTGAACCTCCTAAATGATAGATCAGGGTTGGCCTGGCCAGTAAGCTCCATGTCCTTGGGAAAAATGGAGTGAGAGAGCAGAGAGGTAGTAGTTATAGGGTTCTTTACCTAGTTATCCTTGTTGCTAATCAGGTTAATACCCGGAGTGAAGTTGGGCCGAAAGATATTGTAAGTGTGCCTACTTTGGAGGAGTGCTTCGTTGCCTGATCAGCTGAAGGCTAGATCTTCCAAGGGTGTTGTAGTCGCTGAGACCCTCTTACTCTAGTTCCTCCCAAGGAATAAGGGCTCCTCCTCCTAAGCATGCACCTTTTGTGCTCTTAGAGCTTGGAAGCAGGGTTGGCTTCCTTATTGGTGTTAGAAATCTGTACCACCTGGGTATAGGGCCCTTCAAGTAGCTCAATAGGAACAACTTGCTTGTTGCGAACCAGTACCAATTGCTCGGGCCTAGTAGCCTAAGTGGCATCATAAGGAAATAGATTTTTTTTTTGTCTTGCTCTACTTGCCAAGGTGTGGGTAGTCCTGGTGGGATGGGAGAGAGAAAGGGGGAAAGTCAGAGAAGTTGATGTTCATGGTGTCAAAAAATGAGTTTGGAGCAAAAAAATAGGGAAGTGGATAAGCAAAAAGTGAAAGGGCGATCTCTACGATCTATTCAACTTGATTAAAAGCACATCGTGCAGGTGATTGAGGCAAAAGAGAAGAGAGGGGATAAGTTTGATCTCTATTGATCACCTTGTCGGTCACTCTCATTTGGACTTCCACTACCACCTCATTCCTCTCTCTGGTGACTCTACGCTACTATTTTCTAGCCTCTATAACAGAAAGGGCATCCTAAATCTCTAATGAGAGACTCCAGAGTTAAACTCCAAGTCCTAGAGATGATCAGAGGGTTATTATACCACCCGTTGGCAACACTAGGGAGAGAAGGTACTAGTACGACAATTGCACTTTTGGAAGACAACGAATAGCACCCAGGATACTAAGGAATAGCCTTTAGATGGTATTTAGAAAGGAAGTCATTGGGGGTTATTCCCAACTCGTCCACCTTTTCCTCCAGACGATAAAAGTAGATTGACACCTGGCCAAGGGCCCTATTGATCTTGCTCAACACCTCCCTGATTGAGAGTGAGAGAGAGAGAGAGAGGGAAGCTTTGGCCAGCCTTAATTTGGCTAGTGTAAACAAAAATCTCTCCCTAATGACATTCCTCAGGGTTGTTAGGGTCTTTGCAAACCATAATGTGATAAAAAGGGGATAAAAAGTCCTTACATAATCGAGTAATGTTGATGGCTATTGACGAAATAAAAATTATAGAGAAGTAAAATGAGATGGAGAGAAAATTACCTTCGATTGAAAGAGGTAAGAATGGCTTGAAATTTGAAAAACTTCAAAAGCACTAGAAGATGAATACACAATGGAAGAAGAACAGTAGAAAGGGAGAGTGACAAGTGTCCCTAATTTATAGTAGGGTAAGGAGGAGGACATACTCCCTTGACGAATAACTTCTCCTAGTCTAATCATCATAACCTTTGGGCTTAGTAAAGACTTTAGTGGGACAAGAGTACACTTGCAGATGAAAGATGTTTCACCTTAGCCGTTTAAAGGATTCAAAGTGACGCCACATTTAATGCATTGATATGTTAATGACAGAGATAATGATGGAACATAATGGCAGCCAATCAGTAGAAGAACACGTGTTTCAAGAAAATGGTAAGGTTTTGCATCTCCTCGAGATGGGGAAATATAGAACAAAATAATGGTACATTATCTAGACCATACACGTGTCCAAGTTAATTAAGTAGTATTTTGAGTAAGCGAGTAAATCCCATTCTGCCCGTCAGCAAGGTAGACCAAGGTAGTAGTATCTAGCCTGGCAAGTAGGGTAGGACAACGTAATGGAAACTTGATTTGCTTAGCAGGGCAGATTTGATATGAAAATCTACGTACTTTTGGAATACACCGTATTGAGTTATGAGATCTGGAAAGAGATCTCCCAAGGATCTTGGACTCAATCTCAGAGACTCATATTCTGCTTAGGATCCTTGGAATCAGGGGATTCACCATAATTG
The DNA here is from genome assembly GCF_017979445.1 of Akebia trifoliata. NCBI lineage: Eukaryota > Viridiplantae > Streptophyta > Magnoliopsida > Ranunculales > Lardizabalaceae > Akebia > Akebia trifoliata. The sequence goes on from NW_028236976.1 coordinate 44,713, forward strand.
ATTTTTGATTAAGGATGAAACCTTGATTCGAAAGAAAGATCTATAAATAAAGGAATCAATGAAGGAAAAAAGGTTTGAATTTTGTACTTCTTGATTATAGTTTTCTCTACAACTTTAACTTGAGCGTCGGAGGATTATTGGCAGGTACCACACCAGTACTTACTTGAAAGACAGGGGAGCTACATCAGTTCAGTAGAGAAAAGTTAATCAAGGCATTACTAGATTCTACATTTACAATCACTATCCCGAATAGTGAAATAGGAAGATAACATTTTCATTAACTTTAACAAAGGCCATCTATGTTGTCAACCCAAGGTTTCCAAGAGGCAACCTTTAGAGGAGTGAAAGAAATAGACTAAGATCTTGATGAAGAACATGTCACGTCAGTATGAACTTAGGAAGAGGCAAGGCCTTTCCCTATGCTCTTAGATCGAAAAGGAGCAAGACCTTTGTCAAAAGACTTTATTAGACATTTTCTCTTTAGTTGTGAACTTGAGGTAATAGTGGACTTCCTCTTGTCAACAGAGGAAGAAACTTTCATTAAATCGTCAAGTGTCTAATCGAACAGAGAAAGCATATAAGAATCGTCATCCATAAGGTTCCTAGCTAGAGTTGAAGGAGGACCTGCTGAAGTTAATGTTGTTAAATTCTTCAGCATTACTATCATCAAAAAGTTCTATGATCCTAGGCTCAATCAAAGGAGCTCCAATAAAGTGAGAAGGTATGGTAGAAACAAAAAAGAGAAGGCACAACAATTGATACACCAAGATGAAACGATCTAAACTTTTACATGGTGTGCTCGAATGGGTTAGGCCTAGGAGCAGAGGGGACTTGCAATAGTTCATTGACCAACTTGATAACTCGATCCATCAGTCATTCCTCCCAAGAATGAGTGGAGGCAACACAGTCAATTGTTTTCTTACATTGATGATAGAGAAAGATCAAGCATTGAATTCTTACCATCTAGATAGCAATGAGAACAAAGGAAAAATGGGAGTCCTATCAAGTTACTTGGAATGGATTTTCTCCTCGGTACAATGGAGGTTCTCCCCTCTATTAGTGCATTTGGACTAAATTCCCACTCACCCAAGATAACCATTGGGTATATATACCGAACTTTATCAGTATTTTTGTAGTCATGAATCAAGGTGTACCTTTTATTCCTCAACCCACTCGTCTATTCTATCCGGTCCTCATTTAAGGAAGTATAAGTGTATATTGTGTCTAGGCTTATACTGAAGTTGTATCAAGTTTTTGCTTCTTCCATACACCAAATTAATCTAAAGAATTTTTTATTTAATTGGAAAAGTGTGAAGTTTAGACATTGGAGGGGGTCTCTAAGAAGATTGGAAAGGGGGAACCTAAGACCAGCATAGATCTGATTTAGAAACAACATATTTCATAAGGTAAAATCAACGAAGGTTTTATAATATTCATAATCCACCTTAATGTAATAGTATGTGGAATATCAACTTCTTCCTGACCTCTATTAGATCAAGGAGAAAGTGTTTTGTCATTTGGGAACACTAAAATTCAAACGTATGAAGAAAGATTCAAGAAGATGGAACGAAGACAATTCCAAAAGGGAAAAACAAGAGTTTAAATAGGCAAAGACAAGAGGACAATGGGAAAGTGATAAAAAAAAAGAGAAAAGGATAAACAAAGAGAAAGGGAAGAAAACAAGCCAAAAAAAAACTACTAAAAGAAATCTCAAGATTTACCCGTGTTGAGATTGCAATTGTGGAAGTTCGAAACTCTCCAAAGCAACGTCTAAAAGTCAGAAAAGAGATAAAGGGAGGTGTTTTTATAAAGATATTTCCACTCAAAATTTGCCATCATTACATGCCTAAAAAATTCAAAAGATGTATTCAATATGTTGTATTCCACGTCTTTCTAGTTATTAGGGGTTTTCCACGTGTGCCGCCATTCTCTATGTGAAAAATTGCCTAAAAAGAAGTGAATTGTCACCTACAAACCCTAATCAACATAATTCAGGTTTGGTCTCAAACAACAATCCGAAAGTGCATAATCAGACAGCCTTGAATTGCAAGATTGTCAATAACTAAGATATTTTTGCTACCTCGTTGTACCAAGATACCAAAAATGGGGCTATTGTTGAGGACATTTTAGTCACACTTAAAGATAAACACACAAGTCATATGAAAGACATTCAAAGGAGTAAGATCTGACAGATTGGATGACCAAGCCCCTGCTTAAACCGAATATGAAGGGAGTATACATGATAGAAAATGTCCCTTTTTCGACTCTAAAAGAGCAAGACATGGGATTCCGTAGAGATAGTTCGGTCGACTAATGTCCTTGGTTAGAAAAAAGAGGTGAATGATGGAACATTAAATAAAATGGATGACTACCCTACTTATTTGTTCCAAATTGACAAAGAGATTAGAAATTGGGCAATACACAAACCTGACTGTAGAAGTTACGAAAGTTGACCTCAACAAAGTATGTGAAAGTCCAATAAAGCCCACTGTGATATACTGAAGTGACTTTGGATCAAGAGTCTATTCCCTAATAACATAAAAAATTAAATGCAATCACACCATTTCGCATTAAGGAGGATAGGATATTGTCAAGTTTGAGAAGAGGGTACATCAATGAAGATATTGGTGTGGATCGCAAGAAAGCCATTTGATAGATATCTAATCTAGAAAAAAGAAGATAAAACACTTGTCCGAAGAGGATGATAGATAAAGAGGAAGGAAGACATCAAAAGAAGAAGGAGAAAAAATTGAGAAAATGAAAGAAGGTGAATTCAACTATTCATTATCTTCTCCATTTTTCATATTGTTTATTCTCTTGATAAAAAGATTAAGTTACTAACAAGATAGTAGGAGGAACTTTGGCAGGCCTCACACCAAGGATTCAGATGTTTATCAATCATAACTGATCAATGGAAGTGAGAGAAAACTAATGAGAAGAAGCTTGATTGAAATGAACGGTGAAGTCAATAGCGTCATCATCATCATCTATACCAAATATCATATTGAGGACTAGAAGGGCATAAAAACCTCTCCACAAAAGGGGATCAAACTGTCGCAACAAATAAGATAAATGACTATCATAGTAATTGTGTAGTCTGAATTCGATGAACGGCTACGATGAATCCTACCGAACTAATACGAAGGAGTCCTTAGCACCTCCCTCCTTGAGGCAGCATGGTACCTACCAAAAACACTTCGACGCCCAAGTTAGAAAATCAAAGGAATCGATCTTAGTACTGGTTAGACATTAATCTCTCTAAAAGGATCCCCTTCTATAGTGCTTATTATGTTATTTATCCCCCTTTACTGTCCTTACTTGGATTTCTACTAACCCTATAGAGTCGTTTACCTAATTGGGATTTTCTGGATCGATTATACTTACCTACAGGTAACAGTTTATCTAAACTGTTCCGTGATCTTTAGGATTGACTTGCACGCAACAGTTTCACGGTTCTCCTCAAACTTGGCCTACTGTACTTGGTGGGTCCGATCTAGCTTATTGCTATGTTGCCCTGCTAGCCAGGCTAGGGAGGTCTCTACTCTGACCTACCCTATCAATAGGGCAGCACTTCCATATATTGTCTCGTACCTAGTACCATTTAGTCGATTGGGACACGTGTAGGGCCTATGTTAAGCATGCAATTATTTTCCTCTACAATTACCCCCTCTCGAGGAGGCACAAAGTTTCTTCATCTCCTCGAGACACAATTCCACTTTTTGATTGGTTGCCTTGCTCTTTCATAATTGTGTATGTTATTTTCTAATCGACGTATTCAATGTGACGTTGCTTCAAATCCTCTCTGACAGCCTAGATGGATTGATCTTCATCTGTACCCATCCACGTATCGTAACGTCTCTTGCACTACCCCCAATCTTACGACGCTTCATCTGGGCTATGGCTGTCCTCTTAGGCTTATATGTTCCCTTGCCTTTTTCTATAAATTAGGGACTTAGTGTGTTCTTCACTCATTGTTGTGCTAAATCTTTGCAAATTTGTCTTTGTGCTTTTTCCACGAAGGCTCTCTTTACTCTCTATTTACTTTGCTACTCCAATTACCTCTTTCATATCGAGGTAATTTCTTCTTTTTCTGTGCATTTCTTTTTCAAAATTAACTTTTCCATGGCTACCACTATGACCCAACTTAGGTGAAGTTTGTATGTTCCTGCCTCTGTACATATCCAAGTTGACGGGGACTATAACATCTCTAGGAAATGCCGCCCAGGAAAAATTCTTATCTTCATCGGCCAAATCAAGGCTAGCCTTAGTTTCCCTCTCTCTACCTTCCTTAGAGAGGTACTAAGTAAGATAAATCGAGTCCCTGACCAAATATTCGGGAAAATCTACCATTTGGTGGAGGCCACGGAAAAGATGGGCATTACCCCCAATAACTTTCTTTCCCGATACAACCTGAAAGTTATCCTCTAACGGTTGGAATACTATTTACTATCCTTTAAGAATGCAATGGTGGCCCTGATTCCATCTCTCCTTAGTTCTGATAAAAGGTAGCATAAAAATCCCATTTACAATTCTAAGGACTAAGAATTTGTCCCGAGTACTGCTTACAAGGGAATCTGAATCCCTCAGACCTTTCATGCTAATGATGCCTGGCTGTGTTCTGCTTTTCACCCTATTCAGAATTAGTTCTACTTTATCAACTACTTCTTTGCTCCTTTCATAAGTTCTTCTACTCTCTTGGCTGCTGAGGTTAGGAGAGAACAATGCAAAACATCCAAAGATCAGAGGCCAGAGGTAGTGGATCTCCGAACCAGGGCTGTGGAGAAAATGATAGTGGACGATCTCTTCGGTTATGTTTTGCGGCCACTTACACGATGAGCTCCCACCGGTCATATCGATTGTACCGTGGGGGATCTTTATCCATTCTGTGCCAACTTTATTTCCATTTAGCTTCCTTTTCAATGATGGGATCCGAATCATCCAACGAGCAAGGTTTGGGTCGTTTAATCTATTCTGAGTAGCACTTTTTCTTATGGGATTCTGTTAGGGTCCTTCTACTAGATGGACATCAACCTCTCGGAGTTCTAGCTCTCACATTCCCTTACCATTATATCTACTCTTACCACTATCCCAACTAAGAAGTGGAGAAAGAAGAGGAACGAGACTCCTCATGGTTCTAGCATTTCTAGAGAAGCTGGTCAATTGGCTGTGGTGCCTGGGAAGCCTACTGCCTTTGGTACTGTTTCTATTGTGGCTGCTACTGATGCTACTATTAGTACCATTGTTATTTCTGCAGAGACTCAAATGTAAATAGGGCAAAATTTTTCCACCACCAAGGAAAGTAGCCCTACTCCTGATCTTCAGCCAAGGAAAATGCACTGGCTGATCAAGAAGAGCTTGAGGAGTCCTTTTCCTTCAGAAGATTTTTCTCATCTTGAGGAGTCCAAGCACGAAGGCCCTTCCCTTCATAAAATTCCTCTAGAGAAAGCTGTCTTTGCCTGGATGGCATACGGGGCCTTTCTCTTGGATGGGAATGAGAGCAACATTTTTTGGCTCCCCTGCCACGTCTACAATAAAAGTTATTGGGTGAAAGACCTAGTAAGCACTGCTTCCTTGCTTTCCCAATCTATATCTCCCATGGACTAGGATGTTGCTAATCGGGCCAATGCTAACCTGGGCTTTGGTCACTTTTTCCATGGTCTTTCCTAGGTAACTCTGTTCTTCCTAATATAACTTTTGTGTTCTAATACTCTTTTCTTGCTTTACAAGCTCACATCTATGGAACTCTAGCCCTCCTGAAGTGGTGTGAAGCTGAAAATCGAGCAACTACCTTGGCAAAAGAGCAAGGAAAGAAAATAAATACAATCCAAGCTTGGCTGGCCTCTCCTAGCTAATTTTCCCAGGAAGCTAAAGAGAAGATGGAAACTAATGTTGCCCAATTTTTCAAGGCCAACCTAACCTTAAAGGCCTCTAATAAGAAGTTGATAGATCTCCAAGGTGTCCTTCAACTAAAGCTAGCCAACTACAAAAAGTGAATACAACGGAGAGACGCAGAACTAGCGAAGCTCCAAGAGAGAGTGCAACAACAGGAGCTTAAACTGAGCTCTTTGAGAGCAAGTATTGATTTAGTCAGGGTTGCTCAGGCTAAGGAGGTTGAGACTAAAACCAGGAAGTTTTTGGGACAACCACAAACCCAGTATTCTCTGTTGGTAGAGGAGGTTTCTTCAAAAACCTAACACAGAGGCTTCAAAGCTGCTTGGTTTTAGTACGAAGAGGAGGAGGAAAGGAGGAAGGGGACAATGAAAGGGACCTGAATGAAGCTCCTCTGGTGTCTCCTATCAAGAATGTTTCCTAGATCGGATGCCTCGAGTGTATTCCCTCCTTCTAGTTGGATGAGAGTGAAATCCTTGATCGGACTCTTGGCGATCTCTTGGAGGGTGGTACTACCTTAGAATTGAATCCTGCTCTGACCACGGATTCTTCCACCCAGGCCAGCAGTCCACCCCCTAGTCTCCCTTCCAGTCTTCCCTTTGTCCTCAGTAAAGATCAGAGTGGAGTGGCTGACCTTTCAAGCACTACTATTGAAGCTGACTTCCCGGTTGCTGCTTCTCAGGCTTCTCCTTCTATTAGTCAGTCTCCCCCTACTATACAATGACCTGTTCTCTACTGTTATGCTATGCTCTCTGTAATACTCCAACTTTGGGATCTCTCTTTTGTACTTTCTTTTGACTGTTAATGGAAAAACTTTGCATTTATACACTTGTTGTCATTTTTGCAATTCTACCTTGTCTTTTCTTTTGCCACTTTTATGATGCACACTCATTTTGCTAGTCCACTTTCCAATTGAGCGCAATTCCACTACACTCTATTAATCTGTTTACACTAGTTATATTGCTTATGGGCACGTTGGTTAAAACTGCTCATGCAGACACTGACCAAGCTACTCATGGATTCTTCATACTTTGCATTTAAAACTACTACTCTACTTTAACAGCAACTAGCCTGCTTTATTGGTAAACTTTTTAACAATCAATTCTGCTTACAATTCTTTTCTCATATTTTTCCCCCAGGTTCTACGTAGAGTAAGTCTTACTTCTAGTAGAACCTTTACTGGGTTATCTCGGCAAATGGCTATCAAGTCAATGTCCTTAGAAAGGTTCTGACTTTGCTCAAATTTTTAGCTATAACATTCGGCTAACTATTCTACAAGTGAACTCGTGGTAGAGTAGGACCCTGACCAACTTCTTACCCCGCCAATGAAGGCAGAAAAGACCAAGTAGGTCTGAATCCCAACTGGATCACACAGTGTTTTCGTTACTCATACTAGAGTTGGGTCCCAACCAGCTTCTTGCCATGTTAATGAAGGTATGGAAGACCTACGTAAGCTCGAATCCCGGCTGGATTCCACTTTAGTAATCTTGAAACTCATAATAGAGTAGGACCCCAACAAACTTCTTACCCTGCCAATAAAGGGTCTGGATCCCGGCAAGATCCACACAGTGCTTTTGTTACTCATGTCAGAGTTAGGCCTTAACCAGCTTCCTACTCTGCCAATGAAGGCAAAGAAGATTCACGTACGCCCGGATCCTGGTTGGATCCCTCTCTTCAGCTTATGCCTGCACAAAGATCTGAAAGTACTTAGGAAAAATATTTATTGATAATACCTCTTTAAATTACATGCATTTCATGGTCTAGGCAGTTCTTGACCAGACATTATGACTAAATAATAAGCCCCCTTTTGGCCTCATTTTACTACTCTATACGACTCTTCCCAATTTACCCCCAACTTGCCACTATTTTGTTCCTCCGTGTTTTAGAATACTTGTCACAGTACCAAATCTCCTTCTTGAAACTGTCGAACCTGAATTTCTTACTAAAATAGTTCTGTAGCTTCTTGTGGTAGTACTTTAATCTGACCAGTGCCACATCATGCTTTTCTTCCAATAGGTCTATTTCTGCGACTAGTTGTTGGTTATTCCAAACAGATTGAACTACCTTAGTCCTCACGGTAAGAAAATTATTTTCTATAGGTATCATGACTTTAGTTCCGTAGGCCCTGGTGAATGGGGACATCCCTATAAAAGTTTTGGCACTTGTTCTGTAAGCCCACAAGACTCCATGTAAGACTGATGTCCATTGTTTCCCCTAATTTCTTCTTCAAAGTATCTAACAGCACTTGCCCATTACCTTGGGGGTACTACTGTGTGGAAAACAATTATTTTATTCCATACTTCCTACATAATTATTTGATCTGATCCCCTGTAAACTATCTTCCATTGTTGGAAACTATGGCTGTGGCAAGCCAAATCTACCATTAATGTTTTCCCAAAGGAATTTTTGGACTTCTTGCTATCAGATTCTGGCTAATGGGAGGGCTTTTGCCCACTTAGTGAAATTGTCCATTACTACCAACGGGAAAGTCAAATTGCCTGTGCCCAGGGAAGCGGATCTACTAAGTCGTTCCCACACTGTGTAAATGGCCATGGGTTGACGAGGGAGTGAAGATGTACTACTAGTTGCCTGATTATCTTCCCATGTCTTTAGAAGTTATCGTAGTGCTTAACATTTAACGACTCATCCTTTTGCAAATAAGGCAAGAAGTATCCTTAGGAGAGTACCTTATGTGCCAAAGATCGCCCTCTTTGAATTGTTTCCACAATCTCCCTTGTGGATTTCACTTAATACTTCTTTTGCTTCTTCAAGGGGTAAGCAATGTAAAAGTGGACCTCCTATAGACTTCTTATATAGAATCCCATCTAGGACCCTATATCTCTTTGCCCTGCTCTTGACCCTCCTAGCTTCCTTCATTCTTCACCTTATAAAAATAGAGCCTTTCTCTGTAATGAATGTTATTTTTCTTGATCTTTTGGGTTGAGCTGCATTTGATTGTAGCCATAGTAGCCGTCCATGAAAGAAAATCTCTCGAGTCCAGAAGTCGCATCTACAAGTTGGTATATCCTTGGTATTGGGAAGCTATCTTTAGGACAGGCCTTATTTAAGTTTGTAAAGTCTATGTAGACCTTGACCTACCCATTCTTCTTGGGTACAACCATAATATTCGTTATCCACTCCGAGAACTGCACCTCTCTTATGAACCCGGCCCTGATCAGCCTGCTCACCTCATCATTCACTGCCTCTCTGAATTGTGGTGCTAATCTTCTTGGTTCCTACTTGATTAGCTTGAAAATTGGCTCTACATTGAGGTGATGACAAATCACTTTCGGGTTGATCCCTGGCATCTCTTCTATAGACCAGGCGAAAACGTCTCGATTTCTCTTCAAGCATTTTGCCAACTCTATTAGTTATCCTGGTTCTAGTTTGGCCCCTACTTAGATTTGCTTCCCTCCTCCCATATCTATCATCTAAATGCCCTCTAAGTATGGGGGTCCACAAAGCCTGGTCTCCCCCCACTGTAACTGTTATTGTTGCACTTTGTCCTCAGACGACTCTTCCTTATTTAAGGTGTACACTTGCATTGCTACTTGGTCGCCTCGGACATCCCATATCCCTTGCGGTGTGGAGAATCCGAGGACAGGTATTATGTGGATGGGACTTCTCACATCTTATGCATCCACCACCTCCCCAAGATAACATTGTAGGGGGAACTTGCTTCGACGACCACGAACCTGGTCATCAAGGTTATTGGTCATGCCTACACCGACAACACGATCTCCCCCCATGGCTGATTGGATCTCCTGTCAAACCTGACCAACGGTCCTCCTACTAGGGCGAACACCTTCCTATTGATCCCCATCTTCAAGAAAGCTGAGACATACAAAATATCCACTGAGCTACCACTACCGATCAACACCTTCTTAAGCTTGAAGGTGCCTATTCGTAGGATTAGGACCAACGTATCATAATGGGGCCTTATTATCCCTTCCAAGTCCTTGTCGAAGAATGCCACCATTTGCTCCTTAAGAGGTGCTTCTTGCTTTGTGGGTCCACTCCTTATAGTAAAAATGTGAGTCAAATGCTCACCAAATATTCTTTTTGCCCTTTCACTGGTTCTAACCTGCTCAGTTTTTTACCTACTTCCCTAAGGACGACGTGTATAACTGCTGATCTTTTATCCTACTTTCCTATTGGTGGCTGATTTGCCTTGTGATTCCGATCCCCAGGTGGATCGTGTTTTTGTCTTTTGGGCAAATTTCTTAATTTTCCCTACTCTGTAGGCTTCTACAAGAATCTTCTCAAAGCTTGACATCTGTTTGTGGTGTATGCTCACGCCTTATGATACTCACCGTATCTCTCCCCTTGGTTAATTTGATCTTGAGGGAGAGACGGAGGCTACTCGAAATATGGTTCATGCATGATGAGAGGCAGGATTTCACTGGATAGCATAGCAAAATTCGTTCCTCTTCTCATTCTCTTCTTATTTTGCTGGGTAGCATAGCGAAATACGCATCGATATTTCGCCCACTTTTCTTGTTGCCTATGTATCGTGTTACAAAGGCAGTGTCGAGTTCCTCAAATGAGGCAATGGACCCACTCAACAACTTGTGGAACCAAGTCAGCACGTCTCCCTATAAGTTTGAAGGGAACGATCTACACATTAGTCTTTCTTTCTCCTCCTATAACACAAGCATCTGTTGGAAGTGGAAAAGATCCTCCACCAGATCTTTCTTCCCTGAATAAGGGGTGAAACGTGGTGGTATAAATTTATTTGGGATCTCCTCGACTAAGATTTCTACTAAAAAGGGAGACCTTTGAATCTTTCGAACTGCTTGCGCTACTATCGTGCTTATATCAACACTTTTCATCATCTCTCCTTCTCCGTCCTAATCATCTCTCTGACCTCATTTCTAGTCAAGCCTATTGTAGGCTCAATTTGGGCGGTAACGGTAGCAACCTCCATTTTACCTTCTCTCATAGGGATTACATCAGTGTACTCCCTTCCGTACTAGAAGCATGACCATCTTTGCTTGCAGAAGGAGCATCTCTTGGTAAGCTATCTTGCCTCGTCAACTTTTGGTTGTTGAGGCGTTGGCTCAAGTTTTGGTTCTATTCAACTAGATTATCCATTTTCTTCTGTATTTCTTCCAATTGTTTTGTCATGGCATCCAATATTGCCAAAAGTTGCGTATCTGCTGCTAGAACTACTAGTGGGGGTACATTGACCTCGTTTGTTCTTGTGGATCTCACCATTATTTCAACTAAAATCAATGTGCTTTTGGTGTTCCCAAGGACGGTGCCAGTTCTGTATAGTTTGAATTCGGTGAACGGCTATGATGAATCCTACCACGCTGATTCGAAGTCGTCCTTAGCACCTTCCTACTCGTGGCGGTGTGGTACCTACCAAAAACACTCTGACGCCTAAGTTACAGAATCAGAGAAATCGACCTTAGTACTGGTTAGACTTTAATCTCTCTAGAAGGATCCCCTTTTATCGTGCTTACTGTGCTATTTATCCCCCTGACTGTCCTTAGGGTTTCCTACTCCATAGGTAGCAATCATAGGATTTTAAGTAACTCTGCGAAGTCATTGACCTAATCAAGATCTTTTGGATCGATTATACTTATGTGCAGAGATCTCCTCCACGATCTCTAGGATTGACATCTATACAATAGTTTCATAGTTCTCCTCAGACCTGGCCTGCCCTGCTTGGCGGGTCCAATCTAGCTTATTGTTACCCTGCCCTGCTAGCCAATCTAGGGAGGTCTCTACTTTGATCTGTCCTACCAGCAAGGCTGCGCTTTCATATACTGTTTCACGCTTCGTAACAGTTAGTCAATTCGGACGGCGTATGTTTAGCATGTAATTATTTTTCTCTATAGTAATGTTTAGTTGGTACCTTATGACGTTGAATAATTCTTTTGATAATGACTATTAATCCTTGTTTGATCCTAGAATATTTAATATAGTTAGTGATTTGAATTTCTACATCTTGATCTATGTCCAAGTCAAATTAAGGTTATGTAGGCACGTAAATGTTGAATCAGAATTATGCTTACTTGAACATAATTATTGAGGCAAATTGGGGTCCTTGTCATATTTTTTATCATTTAATTCATTCCAAAGATAATATAAGAAGAGAGAGAGTGAGGGAGTACTAGGAATATAATGGAGAGAGGAGATGGGAATGGCCTCATAAAAATGGAAAAGCATGAAATGACCAAAGCTATTTAGGCAGGGGTATTTATAGACTTTGTCAAGGAATTGATGCATTGTAAACAAGGGAGAATCTAGGGAGACGTAACAACAAATTAAACAAGGGGGATGAACCTAGTTAGTAGAGAGGATTTCTCAATACAGTCATGCTAGAGTGGCATCAAGTTGGAACCTCATATCGTATTTATAGCAGAGGTCACTTCAATAGTATTCTTCTAAACATGGGACCCAGTTTTCACATGTGGTAATAATCACTATCATGATGACTTAAAATTTCTCTATCTATCATGAGAATATGAAATTTCTATATACACAAAGACATAAAATAGATATAGTTGGTGGCTCATGGGATAATAATTATGACAACAACTATGACAATGATTTTTGTATTATATGGATTAAAAGTTTTGGAATGGGCTGATTTTTTGTGAGAATAATCTCCTCATCATAAAAGTCACCCTCACAAAAAATTTGTTCAATCCAAAACTTCCAACCCCATCAAAAGTGATTTCAAAAACATTGATGGCCTACAATTATTTGAATTGTAAATTGGGATTAGAAGTTTGAGAATAGGCTAATTTTTGGTGAGGATGATTTCCTTACCATAAAGATCATCCTTATAAAAGTCAGCCCATTCCAAAACTTCTAACCCCATCAAGAGTGGTTTAACAAAAACAGCTATCTTAAATGTATTCACAATTGTTGTCCCCCATACATAAATACATGAATAATTATTTATTTCTTATTATCAATAATTTATGAAAGAATAATAAGGAATTTACTATACATGACATGATATCACATGGAGAAATTGGATGGGTACGGAAATAACCTATTTGGTTTGGTAAAAATTTGATTTTGCTCCAACGATACGGCAAATCAGGTTTGCCTTTCAGGGATTCTAAATCAGTTCATAGATTTTATTTCAAGAAATAGAAAAGAAGAAATCAATTATATTTTCTTATGTCCCAAAGGCAAATTGATGTAATGAATCGGTATATACATTAGAATTTGATTTTCAAAAATAATAATCTGATTGAATATTGATGCCTTTCTTTTGTCCAATTTCCTTTATAGATGTTTCCATATTTTTATATTTGAAGAAATTTTGATTCACAATTGTAGAGGGAAATAGTCGCGCGATCATCTAGACCGTACATGTATCCAAGCCGATTAAGTGGTACCATGCATAAGTAAGCGTTCGTAGCGCTACACAATTGTAGAGAGGCCAAGATAAAGTACTTGGACTAGTTAGAAGGGTAGCGTAGCACAAGATAAGACTTGGCCTACCAAGTAGGGCAGGCCTGGTCAAAGAATATTCATAATCCTGATTTGCGCACATCAAGCCCAGAGATCTCGAAAGGGATCTCCCTAGAATAACAAACTCAATCCCAAAATCCCAATTCCATTTAGGGTCCTAGTAATCAGGGGATTCTTCGAGATTACATCCCGTGAGAAGGAAAACCCTGATTCAGAGGAATGATCTATCAATAACAAAGTTGGCACAGGCTTAAATGATCTTTTTGGCTGATTAGAGTCCAACCAGTAATAACCATTATTCTTCTATAACTCTAACTTGAGCATCAGAGAGTTTTTTGTATGTACCATACAGGTGCTAATAGGGAGGTGGAAGGAATGACTTCAGATCTGTAGGGCAGAGTCCATCAACACCTTTACAAGAATCTGACCCCACAAATCTTGCACCATCTATGGGAAACACCACAACATATTAATTTTAGTTGAAATAATGGGGAAATCCACTAGAACAACCAAAATCAATGCTCCCCCACTTGTGGCACCATCCACGAATGTTAACCTTCTGGCAATGCTAGAAGTCATGATGATATGCATATAAATAGACAACTTGGCTAAATATAATTGAAATTTGAGTTAGCATTTAGAGAACAGATAAAAAGCGAGACAAGATCTCCCACTACGAAATCCTCCACTTCCTACTGGAGATACCACACCTCGAATGAAAAAGGCAGTTCTCAACCATGAAACCCAACTAGGGAGGAAGAAATGAAAGCTACCATTATTATAATTCAAGTTGAACCCTCAATGGGTCCCATCCGAGAGGAGATCAAAGAGATGATTCCAAAAGAGAAGGAGATTATGAAGAGTGTAGACATAGGCATAGTGATGACACAGGCCATCATGGGTATTCAGAGATCTTTATTTACAACAGAGATCTTCGGTGGAGAGATTTTGAAGAAATTTATACCACCACGTTTCACTCCTTACTCTTAGACGAAGGATCCAACAGAGTACTTATTCCATTTCTGGCAGATTCTTACACTATGAGAGGGAAAAGAGGGTTTGATGTGCAGACTTTTCCCTTCTAGTTTGTAGGAAAATACTTTGACTTGGTTCTATAAGTTGGCATGTGGATCAATAGCTTCCTTTGAGGAGCTTTTTACTGCCTTTGTAACTTGTTACATTGGCAACAAGAAAAGTGGCAGAGATGTTGATGCTATGCTCAATATGATAATGCAATCAGGGGGAGCCTCAGAGAGTTTACGAGGAGATTCAGGGAAGAGGCGATGGCCTTGGAAAGTTGTGATGAAAGAATGGCAGTAGTAACAGCCAATAACTATTTACCATCAAGCACAAGGTTGTATAGGTCTATTGTGAAAAGAAGGCCATAAATATTAAGTAAATTATTTGAAAGACTAGAGAAATATATCTAACTGTAAGATGATCCTTTAAATTCAGTCAGGAAGAGCAAGGTCATACACATGTGACGAAGAATAACAAGCAGCAACAACTATAGTAAAAGAGTAGGAAGATACCGCTTGAGTAGGGTAAAGAGCAGAGAAGAAAGGGGACATATTTTTCCATGACCCCTAGTGAAATCCTACCCCTCATCGTGAACGAGACTTATTTCGAGTGGCTAGCATGTATCATAAGGTGTAGGCCTATACTACCAATAGGTGCCAAGGCTTTAGAAGATTTCTAGAAAAATTTGTTGGGTAGGGCCGACTAAGGGACCTGCCTAGAAGACAGAGAAAAAATCCTCTTCCAGATAGGAATCAGATGTAATATCAACCACCTATTAAGGGATAAGATAGAAGGGCAACAATTATTAATGTTGTCCTAAAACAAGAACCTAGGAGGCGATACCTGGACAAGACTAACAAGAAAGTCAAAAGGCGATGGATAGTGTACCTCACGTATGTCTATACGATAAGGAGTGGGCCCACAGAGAAAATGGAGCCTACGGAGAGCAGACTATAACCTTCATAGATAAAGATCTAGAAGATGTGGTAAGGTTGCACTATGATGCATTGGTGGTAATCCTCTAGATATGCACCTTTACTTTCAAAAAGGTGTTGATCGATAGTGACAGCTCAGTCGACATCCTATATGCCTCAGTTTCTTTGAAGATGGGTCTTAATAAGAGCGTGCTAACCAAAGTAAGAGCCACTCTGATCGGGTTTGACAGGAAGACGAGCCAACCTTGGAGAAAAAATATCTTTTCTATGCAAGCAGGGCCGATAACTTTGATAACAAAATTTATGGTCATCGAAGCAAGTACTATACTGAGTAGATGGTGGACCCACAAGATAAGCGTTGTACCTTCTAGAAACTACAAGGTCTTGAGGTTCTCAACACCACAGGAGATGTGGGACATACAAGGGGATCAAGTGGCAACCCAGGTATGCACACTAGACAAGGATGAGCTCTCCGAGAAAAAAACTCAGCAAGAATAATTATAGTGGGGGAAAGTTAAGATTAATGAGCCCCTATGCCTAGAAAACATTTGAATGGTAGATGTAGGGGAAAGAAGGTTGATTGGGGTAGGGGCATACCTAGGCCTAGAGGAACTGAAAAAGTTAACAAATTTCTTTAAAAGGAACAAGGACGTTTTTGCCTAGTCCATAGAAGAAATGTTGGGGATCATCCCTGAAGTGATCTGCCACTACTTAAACGTTAAACCAACTATAAAGCTAATAAAATAGAAACCAATAAGACTAGTACCTCATTTCAGGAAAATAATAAATGAAGAGGTGAACAAATTGATTAAAGTAAGATTTATCAGGGAAGTGCAGTTCCTTGATTTGGTAGCTAATATAGTGGTAGCACCAAAGAAAAATGGGAAAGTTAGAATATGTATTGACTTTACAAACCTGAATAAGGCCTGCCCTAAAGATAGTTTTCCTATGTCAAAGATTGACTAACTAGTATATTCCACTTCAGGTAATGAAAGACTATCTTCATGGATGGCTACACTGGTTACAATTAGATTCAGCTCAGCTCTGTAGATCAAGAAAAGATAACCTTCAGCACCAAGTAAGGATTATACTATTACAAGGTCATGTCCTTCGAATTGAAGAATGCAGAGGCAACCTATTAGAGGCTAGTAACGAAGCTCTTGAGAGATCTACTAGGAAAGATCGTGGTAGTTTACATTGGTGATTTACTAGTGAAGAGTAAAAAGAAGGAAAATCACATTGTTGAGCGAGAGGAGTTCTTTTTTTGAATAAAGAAGGTTAAAATGAAGCTTAATCCTGAAAAATGTACTTTTACACTAACTTCAGGGAAGTTTCTTGGGTACTTGGTCACAAAGAGAGGGATGGAAGCTAACTCGAACTAGATTAGAGCACTGCCAAATATGCCCTCGCCAGAAAAGTAGAAGCAAGTTCAAAAGCTGACAGGGAAGGTTGCGACACTAAACAGGTTCATATCTAGGTCTTCTGATAAATGTAGACCACTATATCAGCTATTACAAAAGTACACCAAGTTTGTTTGGATAAAAGAGTATGAGCATGTTTTCATAGAGTTAAAGAATTACTTGGGGTGATCACCTATACTCTCCAAACTAGAAGCTAGGAAGGAACTTAGGCTATACCTTGCAATTTTTGAGTAAGTGCTAAACTCAGTCTTGGTTAGAATAGGGACAATAGCTGAGTAGTCAATTTACTTCCTGAGTAAGACATTTATTGATGTAGAAATGTGGTAGTCAAAAATTGAGAATATGGGACTAGCCTTAGTCTACACAGCTTTGTGGTTAAGGCCATACTTCCAAATGCACTGAGTGCAAGTGAAAGCACCCTTGATCCGTTGGGTGTGCGGATCCACTTTTGACCTTTGAGGTTTGGGAGTCGCCACCTAGTTATTGTGGTCTAGGAACCAAACATTAACTTGAAACGGATAAAAAATAACTAATCTACTACAAAGAAAAAAATACTAAGTCCGGGGATCACATTACGGGGTCAAAAGGTGTTAGGCACCAACCCCGTCTAACGAACGCCAGTCTCTACTAATTCTCAAATAAAACTACATTGCTAAAAAGACCTATATAATAATATAAAAAAAGTTACCTTTACGAACGCAACAATTTTGTTTCCTCAAATTTAATAGAACAACTCATCGTATAGTACTCCTCGCTTCATTTTGTCACCGGATTTGCTTCAAATCTCCAAGATGTGATACTTTCTTCTTAGATCTGAATTTTCTGACTTTATTCTAGATTTCTGAGTGTTTTTTAAGAGCTTCTAGGTATTTTTTGAGTTAAAGTTGAGGTAAGCATGTTAAGTAAAGAGTTAGGACTTCAAAATTAGGGTTTCTGGAGGCTAGGAAAGTTTTTTGACCTACTTTTCTTAGGATTTATTTTTTCATCCAAAAATCGATTGTAGGGACCCTTATTTATAGATTTTTTAGGTGCCTTTTAAATAGAGTTAGTGTTTAATTAGAATTATTTTAGGTAGAGTTATAATTATAATTGTTTTAAATAGAGTTATTGTTTAATTAGAATTATTTTAAATAGAGTTATTATTTAATTAGAACTATTTTAGGTAGAGTTATAATTTAATTAGAATTGTTTTAGGTAGACTTATTGTTTAATTAGAATTCTATGAGGGTTAAGGTTTGCCTTTGGTCTTAGTAGATTGATTAGAATTTTGACTTAAGTCTCACTTGATTGACTTTAATTGAGGACTTTGACTTAAGTCTTACTTGATTGACTTGACTTTTAATTAGGATTTCACTTTACATTAATTAATGTTTTAATTATTAATTTCAAAATTTTTAATTATTAAAATTATAAAATTACCATTTTACCCTTGGAGATGATTTTTTGCATTTTAAGTCGTTATATTCTAAGATGTTTTGGAATTGATTTTTTGTAAGGAATTCAATGGGAATATTAGTTTGTATCATTTATGAATTTTTTTTTGTGCGAAATGGTCGTGAACTTTATGAGTGGCATTTTCGTAATTTTGTCAAATTTTATGAAAATTAGTGAAATGGTTTCTTTGATTTCGATTTGTTGTTTTATGTGTTTGAAGGATTTTCCTAAGCGTAATGTAGGCTCTAGGATTGTTTTGAGGTTAAGTATATTTTGGTAATTTGGTCATTTTTTAGTGATTTTTATCGTAAAGCTTCTTTTCGTCTATAAGATGATGATTTCTATGTTTTTGGGGTTATATTTTCCTAGCGTAGTGTGGTTTCTAAAGTTTTGTTAATTTGAGATACCTCATCTGAACTTCTGAAACATATCTAGTAATAAAATGGAGCATTGGAATAAACATCATCATTGGGAACCATTCCAATCGGGTTGATGAGTTGATTAATCAGGCGAGTGTGAAAATGGGGTGTCTACAGATGCCCCACTTTGGAAGAGGGTTGAAACAAACTAGATAGCAAATCTATTTTGGTAGATAGTGCGATATCCGAATGACAAAGCTAGTGACAGTTCATTTTGTAGCCTAATTTAGTAGTTCGTTGGGGCGTTCAGATCCTTGAGCGTAAAACTCTCCCCGAACTAAAATATGTCAGGTCCTCAAGCACAAGCTCTCACTGACTACCTCAAATCCTTGAATTTTAAAAAAATTCTCCTTGACTAATGGAACAAATGTGCATGTGTGTATTTGAGATAAATCTCATGTGGTTTGAGTAAAAACTGAGCATAATTTAAGTAACCCTAGATGGTATCTGAGCATAATTCCGAGAAACCCTAGACGATATTTGAGCATAATTCCGAGAAACCCTCGGCGGTATCTGAGCATAATTCCGAGCAGTATCTTAGCATAATTCAGAGAAAACCTTGGCGATATCTGAGCATAATTTCGAGAAATCCTCGACGGCATCTGAGTATAATTCCAAGAAACCCTCGACGGTATCTGAGCATAATTTCGAAAAAATCCTCGGCGGTATCTGAGCATAATTCTGAGAAATCCTCGGTGGTATCTGAGCATAATTCTGAGAAAACCCTCAGCGGTATCTGAGCATAATTCTGAGAAAACCCTGACGGTATCTGAGCATAATTTCGAGAAAACCTCGACGGTATCTGAACATAATTATGAGAAACCCTCGGCAGCATCTAGCTAAGTAAAACTGGTAAGGAAGGAATGAATCTGGGAAAGAATGATTGAAAATGAATCTAAAAACGAGTGATTGAATTTGGGAATGAATAGATCGAGGAAAGAATGATTGAAAATGAATCTGGAAAAGAATGATTGAATCTGGGAGTGAATAGATCTAGGAAAGGATGATTGAATCTGGGAAAGAAATAATGCCCTATCTTCTATTCTAGGTGAATGGGTTATGAGTTAATCTATGGACACAACCGAATGTGAGATCGGAAACGCTTCTGTTTGAACCTCAAGGTTTTTAACTTATTTTTAATCTCAAGGGTTTTCAAAAAAATGCTATCAAGAGGGTAATCTTAAATTAGGGGTTCCCATTATTTTTTAGGATTTACATTGATTAGGCTTGAAATTAAAAATGTACCTAGTTTGATAGGAAACATTGTATTGACCACATCTTGTAAAAAAAATGAAAAAAAATGCCCCTAGTATAATGGGAAAACTATATATCAGAGAAGAAAGAAAATGCTCCTTGTATGAAGGTTTGAAATATTTGATTACCACAAGCGCAATAAAGATTCAACTTTTAATTTCGACATTTTATATTGAAGATTTTGAGTCAAGCTCAAGATAACAAGATATTTCCTTTAGAGTCTCATTATAGAATCCACCATTTTCCCTCTTGGTTCACTGGAAGAAGTAGAAAATTTTCAGATCAATCATAGACGATGCTCGTGACTTCTGAGTCTTTGCTTCGTTTAAGCTAGGTACTGAAACTTGGTTATTCAAACTTCTGATATTTCGGCTCGAACCATTCTTAGCTTTTCTTCTATTTTTCTTTGTTGCTTTAACTTTTGCCTAGATCCCCTTTTAAGGTTTTCGATTTAGCGAGCATGCTCTAGTTTTTGCCTAGATCGCCTTTTTAGGTTTTCGATCTAGCAAGCTTTTTTCTTTTTTCTTTGCTCTAATTATTGCCAAGACCGTCCTTTCGGATTTTCAACTTTGCGAGCTTGCCTTAATTTTTGCCTAAGTCGCTCTTTCGAGTTTTCAACTTAGCAGGTTTTTTATTCTTTTTCTTTTTCGTCCCTTCTAAACTTCTAGAGTTACTGTCTGATCATGTTTTACTACCTTCCTTATCTTTTCACACTGTACTTAGGAAGACTTTCATGGGTAAGCTTAGGACTCGGTATAAAAATAAAGGAATTTTGAGGCTCAAAAACCCGAATGCCCCTTGTATGGCCTTTTTTCATTAAACTTTCTTCCCTATTTGACAATATTTTTATTTTAGATTTTATTATTTTAATGTAAAGAAATATATTTTTTATTTTGATGTGGTAGGGCCTGAAGTAACTTCTCAGGTTTCCTACGTACCCCAGACTTTTGGGATCAGACCAAAACGTAGTTCGAATTTTTCCCTCCCCTAGGTTAAGTGATCGGGCTGAGAAAGAAAAAATGTACTTTTTTTTGAAATAGCTGCAAAGGGTTGAGAAATGAGATAATGAACTAGGTAGTAGGAAAATTGATTCGGTCAAAGATGGCCTCCTTAAATGTAGTACCGCTTGATCTGGTTAAGGTTGGTTGACTCTGGTAATTCAATTCTATCATGATCCTGAAGTCAGACGGTTGAATCATTGACTTGTAAGTGATGAACTTTGATTTTCTTGTCAAACGTATAAGTGACTCTTCTCTGATAAGTTTACACTTGGTACAAAACTTTTAATTTTTTCTTTGATCAGGTTTACTTCTTCATACTACTGACGAACCCAGTTTGTTTCTAACAATTGACTTTCTATTAAGACCTGGAGATACGACATTTCTATTTTACTATTAACTCTGCTTCCATATCATATACTAGAGAGTAAGGAATAACTCCAATGGAAGACTAATAGGCCCATAGTGTGAATGGTAACTTCTCTGACGGATCCTAGTGCGATTGACACATTTTCCTAATGATCATCTTGAGATTTTTTTTATTGACTGTTTCAACATTTCCATTAGTCTGAGAGTGTGGGGAGATGATTTGTAATGTCGAATACTGAACTTTGAACACGGAGTAATAACCTAAGCTTTGAAGTACGACCCATTTTCAAAAATCAGCTCAAAAAGTATCCCCATATCGACTAATAACATGTGCTTAAATGAACTTTTCAACTCAAGATGTAGTGGGGATAGCACTAATATATTTTCTAACATCTTCTTCGATTCCATCGATATAGACGAGTATCTATTCTATATTGAACAATACCCAAGCTTGTACCTAACATACCCTCATATGATCACACGAACAAGTATTTTAAATTTTTTTAAATAAATTCATTATCCTCTCATGTTCCTCTAGGGATAGGATAGTTTTTATTTAAATTTTTTGAAAATTATTTTTTGTTCTAAGATTCAATAACCTTTGCTTTCTGATTGAAAGTTGTTGAGCCCGACCCTTATCTTCTTGTTTAGGGGAAAAATATATTCTTGAAGTCAGATTATTAGTTAATTCGTTCATGTGCTCGAGGTATTCAAAAATTTCTTTTATCCAACTAAATTCAGATGGGGCGACAAACATCTCTATAAAGTTGACAAATTAACTTTACTCAATAGAAAAATAGTAGACTCCACCAAAAGAAAACATGATATTGAAACATTGGACTCGAGCTAACTCAAATAACTCTTGAAAACTCAAGACAACTACCCACAATGGATTTGATTAGGACTGAGGACTAAGACATTGCCTACAACCAATAGAATTGAGGCACAGTAATCGTCAGGGAACAACTGGACGATATTGAGAAATTCTGAGGTTATTTCTAACTGTTAACTTGGTACTGACGTTTATTCTAACTGACCGGACTTACAACCCTATCTAGACGATGGATAATTAAGTTTAGGTACAATAATAACCCTTAAATCTCATTAAAGGTGAATTTAACCAGTTTCAGTGTTACCCCTTTGATAACATTTTAATGAATCTTGAGATTTTATTGAATTTTGTGCACCAATCCATTAAACAATTCATCCATTCAATGATTATTCAGAAGGAAAATAATTTTATTACACTCTTAAAAATTATTGAAAAATAATGTTTTTATTGAATAATAATTTTCATAAATCTGATTATTTTTTGCAATTATTTTCTTTTTAGAAAAACATATTTTGGTAATTCCAAGGTTCATGCAAAAAATAGATTTTTGGTAAAAAACATATTTCAAAAATTTTCCATGCAAAAATAGATAATTTGTTTCTTCCTTTTCTTTTCTTTTGGAAAACATTTTTTTTAAACATTTTTTCTGAAAAATATATATATATATATATTTAAAAAAAATACTTTTTCTAGAAAATACTTTCCTTTTGAAAAATATTTTTTTTTAAGATGAGTTGAAACTCGAAAGACTTTGATTTCCATTTTGGTCCGTCATGTTCGTTAGATCGAGATGGACTGGGTCATTGCTAAAAATGGATTCTTTATTGGGTCAGTGCACCCATTTTAATTTCAAGTCAAGTTAAATAAAAATTTTGATTCTTGAGGACAACTATACATTCTGATCTCATCATTCACATACATTCATCATTCACAAGGTCCCATTCAATAAACAACCCGGGAACACTCACGATTAGTTCGAGTCGTGACCTCTAAGCTTATTATGTGCAATGCATTTTTATCTGGCCACCCTTGCCAAAGTACACCTATATACCTCTCGATACGTGGTGACTTGGTTTGATATACCGTATAGGTGATAATCTAAGACTTCAACTCACTTCTTTGAAGCCAAAAGTAGTTAGTTTAATCCCCAGATCAGAGGTGGTGCGCGTTGCTTGAGCAAAGGCACTCTTAAATCACCTCTTTTCTAGAATAGACGTAGTCTATCCTCCTAGTACTGTAATACATCAGAGCAGGATCTCACTTAGGCATTGATTATGATCAAGAAGTGCAACTGATGTACTTGGATCATCTTTGATATACCTATGGGTACGAGTCAAGAGTTGTAATTTTCATAAATGGTTTGGCATCCCACAAGGGGACCGACTACGTACTAGTACTACGTTGGCAAACGGGACATATAACTATGTGGCTTACAATAGGTCAAAGGCTCAGGTCGTTCCAGCTTAGGTGCATCGATATACCTTTCAGAGTCACCTGATCAGACGGTACTGATGTCCCAATTTAATATATCCTAGGGTACGTGACTGGAATTGTAGTTTTCATGAATGACGTTGCATGTCTGAAGAGACCGGGCCATGCACTAGTGCCACGTTGGCTATATGGGACATGCAAAGTGCAAAGCAATAAACATGCCAGTGGTGTGTGCAAAACAGGGTGGGATGTGCTCCAGGCCTTTTTCAAACAAATGGGCCCATGGGCCTGATCGAGCCATCAATGAACCACAAAAAAGCATTGTAAAATTATCAAGATCAAAATCATAACATGCAAATTAAAATCAATCAATCGAATCCAAACCAATCAATTAATTAGAATCACACAATCAACATGTTAGACTTAATGGTTAGAGCAATCGAGATATCCAAGAGATATAATCATATCAATTGGTTATCAAAAAGGAAATCATGCATCCTATTCACATGTGGATTTATTGAGTTAACTCATCTCATAGCATTCAACATCATAGAATATGGAAAAATATCACATGAAGCATCATCATTAAGTATTAATGGAACATATGAGACCAATAAATTCAAACGAGTTGACTTGACTCATTACGTTCGAAATTGGGTATCATGGCAACACATTATGATAAAATCACACAAAGAAAATTAAAATAAATAGCACACACTTAGTTCCTCACGTGATGTAAGACAAGGTCAACTGGGTTGACTCACCTAAAAAAAATCACCTCCATGGTTGATTTTCAAAATCCAACCTTTTTTTTATTTTTTTTAATGGTCCAATCAAAGATCACTTTGGGTGACCCTAAACAAATCGAGATTCTCAAAGAATATTGAATTGGAGATTGCATGGTAGTTGTTGAGATAAGGAGTAATCGACTCGGTTTTTTTTTATTTTTTAAAAGAGCTCAACCAAAAAATTTTCTTCTTAAAAAAAAAAATTGAGTAAAACAAAAGGACTTTTTTTTTTTAAAACGAAAAACAAACAAATTAAAAGAAAACTATTACTAATTGTTAAAGGAACCTAAAAAAACTGCCCAAAAAGAAAAAAATGTATATTGCCACACCAATTTATAAGTTTGAAAACAATACCAACACTTTGATGATGTGTTATAGGTAAAAATCGGTGTGTCATGAAGAAAAAAATCTCTCTTCAACACCATTGCAACAGAGAGGCTATAGTAACTAATAAGTCTATCATTTTTTTTTTGTTTTTCAAAATTACATTGACGCCAGCAACACTCATGACAAAAAAAAAAAAAAAAAACCATTGTTTCACAGCCCTGTTTTTATGTACTTATTGTTGCCCCACTTTAACAATTATCCATTATAAGCAACCAGAGACAAAGAATCTCAAACACCCATGTCAATCCAATCCAAAGGCCATAAAATATCAATTTTATGCTACCCAGCAACATAGCAAGTATAAGCCCACCATAAAACAATATCAGAAACAGTCCCTTCATTCTTTAAAAACGATGCTCGACTCCATTAACAGAACTCTTATAAACGTTGATCCGAAGATTACACTTTCCAGCAGAAAAAAAATTGGACTCATTATTTTCTAGGTTTTCATCATTTCTTTAAACACATTAAACTTATGAACTTTCCAACTGAATTTACTACTCAAAACATCATAAATCAATCTAGTAATCACCATAGAAGATGATAATGACGATTGCAACTCGTTATGATTTGAGAAAACAAAACAGATGCATTTAAGATAAAAATATCAGCCACAATACGAAGTGAATCAATATTGAACAAGAATCCAGCTTTGGGATCAAGAATTGTCGAAGAAGGTATCAAATCACACTAACCATAAGATTCCTTCTTAGTTGAGAATCGATTGGCAAAATCTCTGAATCAATCTCAACTCGTCGACTGATGATTTGAGAAATAATCCCATTCTTTCTCTCTCTCTTGTCTCATCTCATAAAGAAACTCTAAAACCCTCCATCAGATTAAGGTCGCCAAATGTTAGGACAGAAATCAATTTTCGAGCTCTAGATTAATAGAAACTCTTGAAATCAGTTTATAGAAAAGTAATAATGGATTTAAGTTGGAAAATCTTACTCTATCAACCTGGATCAATTTAGATCTTTCTTTGATAGATCCAATGATTTCAGTCGATCGATCAATTGAAACCTTAAAATCTCTAAGTGTACAATAAACCTTTAAAAAATATTCAAAATTTACAAGAGATAGAGAAAGGGAGACGAAGATGGCTTTTTTTTTTTCGTCCTCTTTTTTGTGGAGAAGAAGATAGAAACAACATAAATGGATTTCTGCTAACGACACACCAAAAAATATCTTTTTTTATTTTATTTTAATTTTTTTCTGATTTTTTTTCTTGGAATCCTCTCCTCATCACGAACAACATTAAAAAAAGTAATTTTTTCGTTTCTTAGTGCATCACTCACAAATAATTTTTTTCTATAACTTGTCGCCTATGCCATAAAGTGCTAAAAAAATTCATCCAAATTTTAAAAAAATAAATAAATAAAATCTATAATTCACATCCCAACCACCATTATTCTATCATCAATTTATGCCAGCTTGAATCTTTCATTATTTACGGTCATCCCAAAATGACCCTAGATTGAATCATAAAAAGGGATACTCCAAAATGACATACTCAAAATCAATCCAAATAATGCCAAGAAAAGATAATACGACCCAAAAATATAAAATAAATCAAATAATGAGAATGATTCAACAACCATTTTTTCCACACTATTATCCTCTTGACATCCTGCATTATTTAGGGTCATTCTGAATGATCATAGATTGAACCATGAAAATGTGCCAAAACAAAGTATTCGAAATCCAAACAAATGATCCATAATTAAGCCAAAAAGAATGATAAAAAAAAAATAAATAAATAAACAAATAACTAAAAATCAAATAAAAAAAGGTCCTATTGGCAATGCATCCCACACTTGGGACTTTTCAAGTCTGATCCTCAATGGTCCCCAGTTGAGTCGCCACTGAAAGCGCCCTCAATCTGCCGGGTGCGCGAATCCACTTTTCACCTTTGAAATTTGGGAGTCACCACCTAATTATTACGGTCTAGGAACCGAACATTGACTCAAAATGGATAAATAATAACTAATCTACTACAGAAACAAATACTAAGTCCGGGGATCACATTACGGGGTCGGAAGATGTTAGGCACCAACCCCGCCCGACGAACACCGGTCTCTACTAATTTTCAAATAAAACTACATTGCTAAAAAACCTAAATAATAAAAAAAATAAAAAAATTACCTTTACGAACGCAATAATTTTGTTCCCTCAGATTTAATAGAACAGCTCATCGTACAGTACTCCTCGCTTCGTTCTGTCACCGAATTTGCTTCAGATCTCCAAGGCGAGGTACTTTCTTCTTAGATCTGAATTTTTTGACTTTATTCTGGATTTTTTAGTGTTTTTGAAGAGCTTCTAGGTGTTTTTTGAGCTAAAATTGGGGTATGGATGTTAGGTAAGGAGTTAGGACTTCAAAATTAGGGTTTGTGAGAGGGTAGGAAAGCTTTTTAACCTATTTTTCTTAGGATTTATTTTTTCATTCGAAAATAAGTTGTAGGGACCCTTATTTATAGAATTTTTATGTGCCTTTTAGATAGAGTTAGTGTTTAATTAGAATTGTTTTAGGTAGAGTTATAATTATAATTGTTTTAAATAGAGTTATTGTTAAATTAGAATTATTTTAGGTAGAGTTATTGTTTAATTAAAATTCTATTAGGGTTAAGGTTTGACTTTGGTCTTATTAGATTGATTAGGATTTTGACTTAAGTCTCACTTGATTGACTTTAATTGAGGACTTTGACTTAAGTCTTACTTGATTGACTTGACTTTTAATTAGGATTTCACTTTATATTAATTAATGTTTTAATTATTAATTTCAAAATTTTTAATTATTAAAATTGTAAAATTACCATTTTGCCATTGGAGATGACTTTTTACCTTTTAAGTCATTTTTCAATGTTCCAGGATGTTTCGGAATCCATTTTTCGTAAGGAATTCAATGGGAATATTGGTTTGTGTCATTTATGAACTTTTTTGTGCAAAATAGTCGTGAACTTTATGAGGGGCATTTTCATAATTTTGTCAAATTTTGTGGAAATTGGTTAAATGGTTTATTTGATTTCGATTTGTTGCTTTATGTGTTATAAAGTGTTTTCCTAAGCATAATGTAGGCTCTAGGATTATTTTGATGTTAGGGGTATTTTGGTAATTTGGTAATTTTTTAGTATTTTTTATCGTAAAGCTTCTTTTTGTCTGTAAGATGATGATCTCTATGATTTTGGGGTTATATTTTCCTAGCGTAACGTGATTTCTATAGTTTTATTAATTTAAGGTACCTCATCTGAATTTTTGAAACATATCTAGTAACAAAATAGAACATTAGAATAAACATCATCATTGGGAACCATTGCAATCGGGTTGACGAGTTAATTAATCAGGCGAGTGCGAAAATGGGGTGTTTACAGCAAGTTATCATAGAATGCCTTTTGAAGTCAGTCTTAGAAAGATGGAAAGGTCAGGCAGGATAGTAAAACGGGCCATGTAGATGGAAAATTTTGGACTCGAATACAAGTTTAGGGTCTCATTGAAAGGGCAGGTAGTAACTAATTTCTTGGCTGATTTTCTATTAGAAGAAAAAGATCTACTGATAGAAGTGCTAGAGAACACTAAAGATGGATAAGAAATAAGCAAACATCCAGGGTAGAAGATCTACGTATAAGGGTCTTCAAATCTGGAAGGATCTAGAATAGGGGTGGTACAAATCACTTTTGACAGCTCCAAGATAGAAAAAATGTTAGACTTGGGTTTAGAGCATCAGACAATAAAGTAGAGTATGAAGCGATGTTGTTTGGCCTCTATACGTTGACTGGGTTGGGGGTAACGGAAGCTACAGCCTATACTGACTCACAATTAGTAATTAACCATGTCAACGAAATGTTTAAGGCATGAGATCCTAGGATGCAGCTCTACTTGGAGAAAATCAAATCTACCATACTTCGATCAAGGGAAGTAAATCTAGAACACATATGTAGAAAGAACAATAAACATGCAGATGCATTAGCCTTCATAGCCTCAATTCTAGTACGATGAGTTAAGAAAGAACTCTCACTAGGCTACTAGGGAAGGCCCTCATTAAATGAACCTGAGTTAGTTAGTATAGTGGCTACGATAGGAAATCAAAGATTGATGAGCTCAATCTTCCCCTCCTACGATGAGGGCTACTGCCTAATGATCTTAAGAAAGTAAGACGTGTGAAGACCATAGCAGAAAGATACACGATCTTGGATGGGAAATTGTGCAGGAAATCTATGGGTAGACCACTCCTATGTTTCCTAACTCTAGAAAAAGCAAATGAAATACAAGTGAGATCCATGAAGGAAATTATGAAAATCACTTAGAGGCAAGGTCTTTGGTTTATAAACTACCCTCTCAAGAGTACTTTTGGCCTTACTTGCAGAAAGATGTAGCTTTGTACGTTAAATATTACAACAATTGCCAAAGGTATAGAAGGATTATTCCCTGCAATGCAACTCTACTACCTAGTCAGCTCATGGCCATTCGCACAGTAGGGGATTGGTCTAGTAGGTCTACTGCCCAGAGTAGCAAATAACCTAATCTTCTTGTTAGTGATAACATATTACTTCAAAAAATGGGTAGAAGCACTCTCTATTGCCAGAATTTTCTAGCAAGAAATACATAAGTTCATCAAGATAACAAAGTTATTTTCCGTGCCACAATATCCACAGGACAACGGATAAGACAAAGCCACAAACAAAGTGTTGATAAATATGCTAAAGAAAAGGCTGGAAGAAGCAAAGGGTAAGTGGACAATAGTCCTGCACGAATTGTTATGAGCCTACAGGACAACTGCCAGGACTTATACAGGGACATATCCATTTGCTATGGCATATGGAATGGAGGCAATAATACTCATAGAAAACACTTTCCCTAGAATAAGATCAAAGGTAGTAGAGACTGACTAGAATGACAAGCAAATAATAGTAGAGCTAGATTTGCTAGAAGAGAAGTGAGAGGCAACATTGATAAGGCTAAAGAGTTATCATCAAAGGATACATAATTACTTCAATAAAAGGGTCCACCACAAGAAATTCAAAGAAAAGACTTAGTGCAACGTAGAGTATTCTAGAATACAAAAGAACAAAACATAGAAAAACTAGGTCCAAACTAGAAAAAATCATACAGAGTAGTAAAAATGGGCCAGAAGGGGGTGTATTACTTAGTAATAATGTTCGATTAGGAGCTGCCTAAACCATGGAACACTTGTAACCTCAAACGATATTATCAATGATAGATCTCTTAGGATTGTTGATAGCTTGTATATGGAAATAACTGAGGTGGGCCCCTTTGGGGGTACAAGTCTACGTGATTTTGCTTTGCCTTAATTGACAGGGTATGGAACAAGTCAGGGCCCTACTCTGTCGAGAATAACATAATACTAAGATGGCCCCTTTGGGGGTCTAGGTGTATGTGGTTCTACTCTGCCTTAATTGGCAGGGAATGGAGTTGGTTGGGGCCCTATTCTGCCAAGAGTAAAATGGCATTGAAATGGGTCCTTTTGGGGGTCATGGTTTACGTGGTTCTGTTTTACCTTAATTGGCAGGGTATGAAGTTGGTCGGAGCCCTACTCTATCAAGAGTAACTTAGTATTTAGATGGACCCCTTTGGAGGTCCGGGTCTACGTGGTTCTATTCTACCTTAATTGGAAGGATATAGAGCTAATTGAGGTGTTACTCTGAAACGAGTAACATAGCACTAAGTTGGGCTCTTTCAAGATTCAGGTCATCGTAGCTCCCATCTGCCTTAAGTGTTAGAGTGAAAAGTTAAGCAGCCATGCTTTGCCCTAAGTGACAAAACACTAAGTTGGGCTCTTTTGAGACTCAAGTCCTCACAACTCTCATCTGCCTTAAGTGGTAAAGTAAAAAATTGGACAACTACGCTTTGTCTTGAGTGATAGAGCACTGACTTGGGATTTTTTGAGAGTTAGGTCCTTACAACACTCCTCTACTTTCAAGGGTAGAGTGAAGAGGTGAACGGCTAGATTCTACCCTTAGAGATAAAACAAGCTGGGTCTCTTCAAAGATAATGTCCTCAAATCTCCTCTCTACCCTAATTATCAGAGTAAAGATTTGGATGGCTATAGTTTTCCTTAAGGGGGAAACTATTGAGATGAACCCCTTTTTTGAATAAGGATGTAAAATATCCTACTACATCTCGATAGACAAGGTCTATAAAGTTGAATGATGTCCTGCACTACCCTAATTGGTATGACATTGAGTAAATTATACTAGAGGACAACAATTCAGAGATATCCCTCCAAGGCAGAATGTTATCTGGCCAAAACACATATTGCTTAAGATCCTAACTAATATTTCATTATGCACCTACTTTCGAAAAGGTTCTACCTAAGTAAGAAAAACATAAGGTAGGACCTGGGTGGAAAGAAATAGGGGCTATAATGCAAATAAAAAGTATATTAGACTTTTATTGCAAAAAGTAAATCAAATTCTTGCTGAAGTGCTAATAGTGCAAGCAGTACAAAAAGTACATCAAATTCTTGTTGAAGTGCTTAATGAAGCAAAATGCAAAGCATACTCTAAGGTTCTTCCTCGTATAAGAAAATTTTAATCAATTGCACGTAATTTACTTAGTAAAAAGGTACACAGTTGGTATAAAAGTAAAACCTTTTCATTAATATTGAAAGGTGTACAGGAGAAACCCCAAAAATATGAGACTACAAACGAAAGCAAGGTACGACAAAAATCAAAAGACAGGCTTCCTTTGGCAGCAGGAGACTAGTTGGCAAGTATTGAGGTAGAGGAAGAAGGTAAGCCTTCCGAGGTCTATTCTACCTGTAGCTACGTGGTTTTCGTCGTCATGACGACCACAACTACTAAATATTAGAGTCGCCACCATTCAGATTGGAAATGGGTGTGAATGGTCACCCGGTGTGTGCCTTGTCGAAAAATTGCCATTTTTGACGTTAGTGACTCGCAACGGATAGGGTTGATCAAACCTAGAGGTTCGGGTAAGCGGCTCCGTTGGAGAAAAGGGAAGGTGTTAGGCACCCCTTTCTCCCCGCCACATGGCGGTAACCTCAAATAACTCGGTCATTTTGATTTTTAAAAGAAAGTGGAAGGTGTGTCCCATGGGTATATTTGTTCCCTAAGTAGGATTTAATTTTGGCTTGATCATAGGATCATCTCATCAATGGAGATGATCCTTGTAGATCCAAGCCTTGAGGTCCATTCATGCTCAACTCATTTAAAGTGAAATGAAAAGAGGGGGAAGATAGAAGAGGGAAGAGGAGAGGGTAGAGAAAGGAAAAAAAAGGGGGGGGGTGTTGATTGCTCCCACCTTGTACTCTTGGATTCCTTCTTCTTCTTTTTCTTCTTCTTCTTCTTCTTGAATTCTCTTTAGTCTTTGGTGAGTTGAGTGAAGTTATTTCTCTCTTAGAGTGTGTTATAAGAGAGTAGTGAGGAGGAGTAGATAGAGTAGATTTTTTTTTTTATGAAACTTGGTGTGTGTGTGTACCCCTTTTTGGGGTGAGAGGGGAGGTATATATAGGTGTTTGGAGGGGGTTTGGGGGTATAATGGGGTTGAAATGTGAGAGAAGGGGTAATGGTATAGGATTTAGGAGTGAGGGATGTGAAATTTAAGGTGAAATGGAGGGTAAATGTGTAATGAATGAAAATGGGTGAGGTTTAGACCTAAATGGGTTGGATTCTACCCAAACCCATTTGGGTAGAGTGTTTGATGGGTTGACATGAGTGATGGTTGGTGGTGGAGTGGGGGTGTAAGAGAGTGGTTTAGAGAATGAGTGTTAGGTTGGTTGATGAGGTGAGGTGTGTAGATTTAGGAGAATGGGTTGTGTAAGAGGTTGTTAAGTTATTTTTTGGGAGGAGAAAGGAGATGATGCCATATGGCAATCATGATGAGGGGGTGAGGTGATGAGATTGGTTGATTGGTTGATGGGGGTTGTTTGATTAGAGAGAGAGAAATGGGTTAGTTGATTGATGATGAAGGAAGTATGGGTTGAGTTGATTTTATTGGAGTGTTTTAAGGAAGATGATGGGTAGAGGTATGGGTGATGATGTGGGTGGTTGATGATGTTAGATAATGGTGATGGGTTAGGGTATGGGTGAAGGATGGTTGGTTATTGATGTTAGAGGATGGGGGTAGGTTAGGTTAGGGTAGGGTATGGGTTGAGGTGATTTTAGATGAGTTGTTTAGAGCATGGTGATGGGAGTGGGTGATTGGATGAGGGAGGTGAAGGATGGTGATGACAAGTGTCATCTTTTGATGTTGAGGGGTTGATTGGTTGATGTGGGTAAGGGTTGATGGGTTGGGTGGTGGGTTGGATAGTGAATGGGGTATGGATAGTGGTTTATGGGCTTTTAATGTATTGGGCTTGGGTTTAGAAGGGTTGTGGGTTGTTTTGGATTGGATATCGGATTTGGAGATGGAACGGTGAAGGTTGGATGAAGGGGTAGGCATCCCAAGTCTCATATTATTTTTCTTTTGATTTTTTTGATTTTTTTGATTTTGAAATCATTGATTTAATTAAAATGCCACGTGTTGGCGAATCGGGCTTTTGGGCCCGTTATCGATTTTTGCACGCGAGTACGGAGCGACGACGTTGAACAACTGTAGGATGGGTCACCACCCTTTTTGCGAGTCCTCGAGACCCTGGGGGGTGGTCTTAAGAACATTGATTTGACCGAAGTCACCACCTTTGATGTTTTTGGGCCTTAGGGGCCCGTTGGCCCCTTTTGTTGGAAAATCGATATTTTGCATGGAGCGGGGTGGATGGGAGTGTGCCGAGCCCTTTTGGT
>NW_028236977.1:0-77619 GCF_017979445.1 Akebia trifoliata
TCAAGTTACGGGCTTGGAAGGTATTAGGCACCAACCCCGCCCGACAAATGTCGATCTCTACTATACGATGCTAAAAGACCTAAAACAAAATAATAAAACATATAGAATAAAAATATACTTATACGATGATCGCAACGATTTGTTCCCTCAGAATTGGTAGAATGTCTCTTCGTAAAATACTCCTCGCTTTGTTTCCGTCACTTGATTTACTTCAGATCTTCAAGATAAAGTACCTCCTTCTTAAATCTGAGTATTTTCTAAATTTTTAATGGATTTCTACATATTTTTTGGAGAGTTTTTGGAAGTTTTTCTACAAAACCTAGGGTTTGGATGATAAGTAGGGAGTTAGGACTTCAAAAGCAAGGTTTGAAGAAGGCTAGGAAGACTTTTTAACCTACTTTTTCTAAGGTTTATTTTGATCTGCGAAATTAGGTTGTGGAGGCTCCAATTTATATATTTTTTTGGAAGAATTAGGGTTTGACTAGGTTTCATTTTAATTAGGTTTTGACTTAAGTCTTATTTGATTGACTAGGTTTCTTTAAATTAGGATTTTGACTTAAATCTTATTTGATTGACTAGGTTTCTTTAGATTAGGGTATATTTTTTAATTTTCAAGAATCCCTCATAATTATATTTTAATTCTTTAGACCCCCAAATGGAGGGATTTTTTAATAAATATCAGGGGCTCCACTTAAATAAGTGAGCAACCAACAACAATTTTGCCTGAGGACTTGATTGATTAATTTTTTTGTTTCATATTTTTAAATTAATTTTGTTAAGATTTCACTTTCTTTTAATTAATATTTTAATTATTAATTTCAAAATTTTAAATTGTTAAAATGAAAAATTACTATTTTGCCTCCGTAGAGAATTTTTACGTTTTAAGTCATTTTTCGATGTTTCGGGATATTTTGAAATCAGTTTTTCATAAAGAATTCAATGGGATTATGGGTATGTGTCATTTATGATTTTTTTGCATAAAACGATTGTGAACCCTATGAGGAGTATTTTCGTAATTTTGTCGAACTTGGTGAAAATTGACGAAATGATTTATTTGGTTTTAATTTGTTATTTTATGTGTTCGAAAGGATTTTCCTAAGCGTAATGTGAGCTCTAAGGATGTTTTGATAATTTGGGTCATTTTTTTATGATTTTTATCGTAAGACTTCTTTTTGTCTGAACAATGATGATTTTTATGTTTTTGGGATTATATTTTCCTAGCGTAGTGTGGTTTCTAAAGTTTTGTTAGTTTGTGATATCTCATCTGAATTTTTGAAACAAATCTCGTAACAAATAAAGCATCCATCATTAGGAATCGTCGCGATCGGGTTGACGAGTTGATAAATCAAGCTAGTGCAAAAATGAGGTGTCTACAGTGGAAACCCCAAGATCTTCAGAATAGGCATGGAGAATTTTTACTGTTTGCTTAGTTGATTACAAAGTCAAATTGCAACATTTCTGAGGTGATCTCTGTCTGTTTCTCTCTCTCTCTCTCATTATTTATTCCTTGTAAAATCAAAGATGAGTAATGGGCTTCCCATCTTCGTAAAATCAAACATGATAAAAGGTTGGTCATTTTAAAAAAAAGAGGAGGTTTGCAAAAAATGAATTCTAAAACGGTCATCCCAAACAACCATATGTTTGACATGGCGACGAAGTCTTCAATTATCTAAAAATCGAACCAATAAGGTGTATTTGATCTAGGAAACAGTGGCAACGTAGGGAAACTCTAAACCTTGAGGAAAATAAGAGGACATGATAGAGCGGAGAGAGCCAGAAGGGAAGAAAGGCATCACGAACATTTGCTTCTGATTGTGTTTGATTTCTAAGCAATTATGTGACTCAATTTCATTTGTTAGTGCCTAATTGCTTTTATTAAAGTTTGTTTAATAATGGAATTTCAATATATAATATGAATTTTGAGTTGTTTAATTTAATTTGGAGCTTGTTTTATGATTTTTCTTTTGTTTTTTATTTTTCTGATTTGTGAATTAGAGGACCGTGTTATTGTTTGTTAAACCTCCAAATTCGACGGCTGTACTCTATGGATTTTTTTTATTTTTTTTAAAGTTCATTCTCCAATAATTTGATAGTCCAGGGCCGTCAAAAAAAAAATTCTACATGAAAATATTTGACAGGCATATTTGACGGGATGGTCCGTCGAATTTCTCAAAATTTGATGGGCTAAGCCCGTCAAATATGAGCTTTTTTCACATAGTGGTAGAGACAATATTCGATTAGCTTCCATTAGTGACAAGGTCGAAGTTCATAGTCCCCTTTGGTCAAATGAATCGAATCATATTGTTTGGATTAAAACATCCAATGGACGTTTTACCTATAAATCTATCTGAGAGTCTATTCGTGGTGGGGGTGTAGAAGTGAGATGGAGTGAAATCATTTGGAATAAATTCAATGTTTCCAGACATTATTTTATCACTTGGAAGGCATTCCGGAGAAGACTTTTAACAACAGAAAACTTCAGGAAGAAGGGCATCCACATGGTTTGTAAATGCGTGCTATGCGGTAAACCTTGTGAAGATAATGATCATTTATTCTTAGCTTGTGAGTTTAGCTCAAGCCTTTGGAAAAAAAATTCTTGGCACCTTTGGTGGGTTCAATTCTAGAGGAAGGCGAATTCATCGTCCAAAATCGGTTGGGGCTTGTTATGAAGTTTGCGTTTTGTGTCATGGTCTACCACACGTGGTGAGAGTGCAATAGAAGAATTTTCGAGGGGACTTTGAAGAATTGGTATTCCATTTTCCATAGCATCAAGGATGACATCCAAGGGAAATTTGATGGGGCTATAATCTCTAAGTTCCAGGATAGGGATGATCTCATTAATTGGGGCTGCCATTCGGCGTTAAATTCAAGGATTCAAAAATCAGATAATTGGATTTTACCTATGGAAGGGATCCTAAAGCTGAACAATGATGGGTTCATAAAAAATGCAGGTGGTGAGTACTGGTTTGCTGGTAGAAACTGCTTGGGTACCTTGCTGTTTGCTGGATTGGTAGCACATCTTCTTCTGATGTTTCTACTATTGAGCTAGAGGCAATTCTCCATGGGCTAAAGGTTGCTCTTCAGCATGGTTTCCTTTATTTGATGGTAAATGTCGATTCTCTCTATGCTATTAATTTCTTGAATGTTGTTTGGAAGTGCTCGTTGAGGTATCTTAACCTTCTGCGTTTGATTAAAGATGTGGCAAAGGAATTCTCCTCAGCTTATGAGTTCAGCTAGCGTGACTCAAATGGGTGGCGGATTGGTTAGCAAAGAGA
Organism: Akebia trifoliata; assembly: GCF_017979445.1. Classification (NCBI taxonomy): domain Eukaryota; kingdom Viridiplantae; phylum Streptophyta; class Magnoliopsida; order Ranunculales; family Lardizabalaceae; genus Akebia; species Akebia trifoliata. The sequence continues at coordinate 3,276 of NW_028236977.1, forward strand.
GGAGTTTCCTCTTAGAGCTCTACGATGTTTACTGAAGATTTTCCATTTGATTTGGCTTCACTTTGTTTTCAAGACATTGCTTGTAATTCGATTAGGCATTAGCCTCTTTTCAATAAAAGGGTGGGACCCTATATAGCCCTTGCTTACTAATTAAAAAATAATAATAATAAAAATTGTAAGGATCATAACATACCCCCATGCTTCAAGGCCAACATCCTCTTTGGCCCACTTTATGGCGAGCCCCCCCCCCCCCCTTGGCCTTCTTTCTTTTGCATAAGTCCCCCTTTCCCAGACTAATCATAGTGACCTATTACGCTGGACCCTTTCATATCCCATACTATGGTGAGCTCTTTTTATTTTTCTTTTTAGGACCTCTTCCATATCTCATACTATATAGGAGCTCCTTTCTCCCTTTCCCTTTCTTTTTTTTCTAGCTCTCCACAATCACCTCCCCCTGACTCGAACCTTGGACGTGGGTTGGCTCTGATACCAAATGTTAATAATCAAATCAATGCTCCAAAAATACCTAATCGTCGAAGAAGAGGAAAGTTTAAGTCTTAACCTAAGAATCGTAACACTTATTTTGAAACATTTTACAAAATTTTGTGAGTTTGTTATGGAGAAACTTTCAGCTAAAATACCCTAATTTTTAATGGGATTTTAGCATTTCAAATTCCACACAATTTTTTATGAAGAGAGTCAAGATCATAGATCTCCTTCCAAGCTGGTTTAGATGAGAAATCTATCTTTGGAGAAGGCTGACATGCCAGATGGAGGTACAAGGTGTTATGGTTAGATGCTGTAAAATTACCTCTCCATTAAGTAAATGCGAGTGAAAAGGCATTTGATATGGTCAAAGAATGGAACAAGGTGGAGGATTGAATCCCTCCTCACACCCCAATACATGTCATGTAAGCCACAATCCAAGAAATTAAGGCCTATAATATCTCTTCTTTATAAGAGTCGTGATAATCTGACTTAGGCACGTGACATACTCAATCGACTTACTTGACGTGATAGGCTCAAAAATCATAGATGTGCTCTCCTTGGGATACAGAACTGCATTTTTTAATGGGGAACCATGGTTCTGTATCCCGAGGAGAGCCCATCTACGGTTCTCGAGCCTATCACGTCAGATAAGTCAATGGAGTTGCCACGTGCCTAAGTCAGATTATCAGCACTCTTTTTATAATTTCCTTGTATACGATGTGGATACCTCTTGATATCTAAGTAAAGAATAGAGTCTCAGCATAATTAAATTATTTCATATTTCAGCAATAGGTTTTATTAAATACACAAATACATCTACAGCAAACTTAATAAGCTTGAGGCAAAACCTAAACCTAAAACTCGTTGGAGTGTATTTCCTTTTTATTCATAATGCTCGACCCAAGAAGGACTTGTTTAATTTTGAGCAATTCTATGAGAACATCTTTGATTTTCATTCGCTCACCTGGTGATTCTGTGGAACATGAAACTCCAGTTTTAACTATGGAAACTAAGCATTCCTGCACAATATTGTGATCATTGTGATCTTCTTCTAAAAGTAGTCCCGAATCCACAATATCCAACACCCGTTCAACCAAAGCCATTTTAGCAAAGTAATGAATGCTTAAACCATCCTTGAACATGTCATCAATTGGTTTCTTTCCGGTAAACATCTCCAGTAAAAGTATTCCATAACTATAAACATCCCCTTCTGTAGAGACTTCAGCACCCACTCCATACTCTGCAATTCATGAAGCCACTTAAATTACCAAATACTTTACAAACTAATTTAAAATATTATGAAAATAAATCAAATTAATTAATACCTGGAGGAATATACCCAATTGTTCCTTTGATGGCAATTGAGCTGGTATCATAATTGCTACAAATGTTGGTGTCCTTGATAAGAAACTTTGCTAATCCAAAGTCGGCCACAAGTGCGGTCATGTCATCATCAAGAAGAATATTACTTGACTTCAGGTCACAGTGAACAATGGGTGTCTCGCAGTGATTATGAAGATAATCCAAAGCAGAAGCAACATCGATCAATATATCTAACCTTTGGAAAAGGTTCAAATACCTTGATAGATCATGTTGTGCATTTGAACTTGGGTGCAACCAATTCTCTAGACTTCCATTAGGCTTGAATTCAAGAACTAGTGCTTTGAAATCATTACCTTTGTAATCCATACTTGAGCAGACAGTCAAGATCTTGAGTAAATTCCGGTGCCGAACTTTACTCAAGGCACGACATTCATTAATGAAACTCTTGGAAGCTCCTGTTTCCACGAGGTTAAGTACTTTCACAGCAACAGGTATCTCATCCTGGTAAAGAATTCCTTTATATACAGAAGAAAAATGCCCCACACCAACTAAGTTGGTCGAAGCGAATCCACTCGTTGCTTCATGGAGTTCTCTGTAAGAAACCCTTCCGTCTTGAACTCCCACGTAAATTGTGGAAGAAAACTTCATTCTTGGCTTTATTTTGCAATAAAGAGCAAGAAAACTTGCTAGCACAACCAAAGATAAAACTACACCAATTGTGATCTTCAAAGCGAGATACTCATTTCGCTTCTTAGATTTCTTGATAGAACATGCAGGTAACTGAAGTTCAAGAATGCCCCCACATAGCCTCCTATTTCCAACTATTGAAAATGCACTTGTATTTTTGAAAACTCCATCTTCTGGTACCTCACCCTCAAAATCATTGAATGACAAATTTAAATTTTGTAAAAAAGGAAGGTCCTTCAAATCTTTAGGAATTTTTCCAGACAAATTATTTCTAGAAAAATCTACATTTTGAATACCTCTCAAAGAATTAAAAGAGTTAGGGATAGGTCCTTGAAAGAAATTGCTTTCCAAAAAAATGCTTTCCAATTTCAAACAACCACCAATCGTGCTAGGAATTTTACCAGACAATTTGTTCATTGAGACATCTAACTCTCCAAGGTTTATCAAGTTACCTACTTCGAAAGGAAGGGGCCCCGTCAAAGAATTATTAGCCAAATTAATAGAAAGATACTGCGGGGATGAACCAATAACCTCCTTTGGTATGGTACCATTTAGGTTATTTGAAGATAGATCCAAGATTTGCAAAAAACCACATTTTCCAAGATTTGAATTGATGGTTCCTACTAAGCCATTTTCTGATAAATTGAGCTCGAATAATCGAGATAAATTCCCGAGGGAGGAAGGAATCTTCCCTGAGATTCTATTTCCACTTAAATGCAAGCTTGATAGGTTTCGAAGCTTCCCGATACTATCAGGAATACTTCCAACGAGAAAGTTATTGTTCATCGTCAATAAAATTAGATTAACGAGGTTCTCGATTCCAGTAGGGATGACACCAAATATTTGATTTTTTCCTAGAGATAGATGAAAGAGCTGGTTAGAGAGATTGGATATAGAGTTGGGTAGCTTACCTCCAAAATGATTGTGGTGATATCCAAGAGCTGTAGATTGGTACAGTTGGACAGAGAATCAATGAAATTCAAATCATCATCTTTCCCACTGCTTCCAAGATGATTGGCATTCAAAAGTAGATACTGGAGACCCTTTAGATTTCCCACCTCAATAGGGACTTTTCCACTGAAATTGTTTCTATCAAAATCAAGCATCTCAAGTTGTGAGGCATTGAATAATGATACAGGAATGGATCCATAAAAATGATTTTGTCCAATTAAAAAGATGCGGATATTGGGAATATTGAGACCGATCTCAAGTGGAAGACTACCAATTAATTGATTACTCGGCGCAGAAAGAACTTGTAAATACGAGAGATTGAAAAGAGAGGGAGGAAACATGCCAGACAAGATGTTTACACCAAGGGAAAGATGGATTAGATTTTTTAGTTGGCCTAGGGATATTGGAATACTTCCTTCCAAACTATTGGATCCTATGGCAAGGTTGGTGAGAGAGGAAAGGTTACCTAAAGAAGATGGAATCGAACCTGTTAGATTATTGGTGCCAAGAGACAGTTGGACAAGCTTGGACAGATAACCAATCTCGATGGGTATACTTCCTTCGAGCTTGTTGTACCTTAAAAGTAGACTTCTGAGATTGAAGCAATGAGACAGATTGACTGGAATTTTCCCTATGAGAGAATTGTTGTTCATATTGAAGCTCTGTAACCTGAACAAACGGCCCACTTCTTCGGGGATATTTCCTTGGAAGCCATTATCCTGAAGGTTTATGCTTCTGAGGAAAGAGAGGTTTCCAATGAAAGGAGGTAAGGATCCTACCAACCCTTGGGATTGTAAATTCAAAACTATCACCCTTTGATGTCGATGACTACATGTAATGCCTTGCCATTGGCAAAAATGGAGAGTATCGTTCCAAGAGCTCATAATTCGAATAGGATCATTAGTTATACCGTCCTTGAAGGAAAGCAAGGCGAGTCGATCCGTTTCATTTCCGAGGAGGATTCGAGCTGTTGCAAATCGAGTGGGTAAATTGATAAGCAAGAGAAGAATGGAAAATATCATGAGAAAGAAACTAAATGAACTCATGGTGAACAACGAAAGCTATAATCAATTAAGTTTCTTTTGTATTGACAGAGCTATGGCTTGGCTTCTCCTTAACCTTGGGTGTATAATATATATAAACAGGAATCGTGATAATCTGACTATCTCACGTATGGTAAATTCAAACAACTATCCTGATGTGATAATTTTGGAATTTTTCCCTAAAAAAATATATATATATTACATATATATATATATATATATATATATATATATATGTATGTATGGGGCGGTTCAAGGGCCATATGAGAAAACATATGAAAAACCTTTCGTTTTTCAAAATAAGAGTTAGAGGTTTTGGATTGAGCTGATTTTTTGCAAGGATGGTCACTATGATGAAAAGATCATCCTCACAAAAAATCAGCTCAATCAGAAACTTCTAAATCCATCAAAAGTGATTTACAAATTAGTGATAAAAATTGGTAAAAAATCGACGGTCCACATTTTAAATCACTTTTAATGGGGTTAGAAGTTTCAGATTGGGCTGATTTTTTTTTTTTTTTTTTATGATCTTCCCATCATAGAGATCATCCTCACAAAAAATCAGCTCAATCCAAAATTTCTAACCCATATTTTAAAATTTTATAAAAAACCGAAAGTTTTTACATATGTTTTCTCATATGGCCCTTGAACCTGACCCATATATATATACATGTGTGTGTATCACGAGATAATAGTGTATCCCGAGGAACATAGATCTACTGTTCTCAATCTTGTCACGTCAGGTAGGTGATTGAGTTTGACATGTTGTTAGCCATCTCATCACGACAACTCTATAAACAGTTCTACGTCAGAAATAGATTGACTTCCTTGCACACTGCTTCCTACTCTGCACCGACATAGAAGTGTGGCAGACAGCCATAGGTTTCTTTCCTTGTAACTTGAGAAATGAAATGGTAAATGCTGAAATGACACAAGCCGGGTCACAAGGGTGAAAGAAAAAATGACGTGATGGCGTGCATATAATTGTAAATGCTTTTTACTTATATCTCACCGAAAAACATCTATGATAATGTGTACGACATCCAGTGGCGGAGTCAGGATTTTCTTGTAATGGGGGCAAATTATCACTAGTTGTATAGTTGAAGAACTTGAATAGAGAGAGGTGAGGGTGTAGGGGTAAAAATTAAAGGGAAATGAGGGGTGTGGGGGCAACTGGAGAGAGAGGTGAGGGAGTAGAGACAAATGAGACATGTAATTAGTTGAAAATATAGGGGTGTCTCAAAGTTCTGTGGGGGCAATTGCCCCCACCAACTCCTTACTAGCTCTGCCCTTGACGACATCACAAGTTTTTGTCATCCTTATGTCTCGTTTTGTTGTTACCCCAGCACGACTCAAATAAAAGCTTTGCTTCTCTCACTGCCACATCAGTAAAGTGTTAAAACACAATGTAGAATAACTCTTTTAGGAATGGTTTCGCTCCACAGGTCGGCCAGCTTCATTTTCGTTTAAAGTTATCCTGAACTAACAACACTGATGTGGCAGTGTTCTCATGACCACATATTTTTTTTCTTTAATAATCTGACTACCAACGGGGCAAACTCAATTACCTATTCTGATGTGACAAGTTTGGTATCGTGGATATGTTCTCCTTGAGATACACAATTACACTTTCCCATAAAAAAGTGTATCTTGAGAGAATTGTATATCCCGAGGAGCATAGATTTACAATCTCCAAATTTCTCACATCACATAGTCGATTGAGTCTGCCACGTGGGATAGTCAAATTATCGCAATTCTATTTTTTTTTCCTAAAACTTGGAGAAAAATTTATGGTGCTCAAGACACTACCACATCAGCATCAACATTTTCTTTTCAATTTTACCTACAAGGGGTTTTAAATTAATTAAAAGGATTTTTTTCAAGGGATTGAAAAATATTGATTGAATACAAATTTTAATATGTTTAAGGATTTGAAGATAATGTATTTCTGGGTAGAAAAATCAATGGTTATCTTCAAGCAACCAATGTCAATGGATTTGAAGATAAGATTATCTTGAAAATGACCTTTTAAAAAATCAGTGGTTTTGAAATTGGAATTTCATATGTAACTCCGTTCAATTTCGATTTGATTACTCCAAGTTTCTTAGTTGACTCAACGAGTTTGTTCAAATTAGTTTGAAGGCGAAATAACATCAAACTCCAACAAAGTCGAGTTGACTCAGATGACTTACGAGTCCACTCTCATAGTTTTAAAGCTATGATTGGAGCTAGTTTCAGAACTGATAGTGAGATGAAATACAGTGGCTCAACCTCATTTTTAACGATTTCATAGTTAATGATTAGGAGAACCTTAGGATATACATACACGCCTAATTATTTGGGGATTGTATTTGAAAATTGGAATTTGAGGATAATCTGGTAAAAAATAAATGTTTTAAGGTTATTTTCGGTATAAATTTTAATTTTCAAAGTGTATTTATTGCACTTTAACGTGTAACCTAAGGACACACATTGACAAGACCCATCATTTAGTGATGATAAACGGTAGAGGATGTTCACATTTGAGTCATAATATAATGAGTCACTTAACAAATAAAATCACCCTAATTTTCTTGGCCAGCCTCTTAATTTTTCGTTGGGGACTTTATGAGGCTGTCGTACAATTTGTTCAACCACATTTCCCAAGAAATCATATTGAAACTAATGAAGGAAGATGGTAGGACTATTGACAGCAGTAGGATACCTATCTCTATTGATTGGAGTGGACTTATTTGCATTAGGACTGTCAACGGATAGATATCCGATCAGATAGTGTTATATCCAAATTTGAATCTGAAAATTTTTAATAATATCCGAATTCGAATTCGAATCCGATCAGATATCACTAACGAATATTTAAATTCGTATCCGATTTGAATAAGAAATCTACAATTCGAAAATTATCCGAAAATATCAGAAATTTATCTGAAAAAAAAAAAAATCAAATCAAATCAAATAAAATCAAATAGGTTTTGAGAGAAAGAGAGAGAGATTTCGACCGATTCGACCTGCCAATGGATGTCGATGCCGAAGGTGAGCCGCTGAGAGAGATTCCGACAGTGATTACGAGGGGTTGAGATTGTGAAAAATGATGAGGGCTAAGGGCTGAAGACGATGAGGTTTTACCCTGTGTGCGAGAGTAAAATTCCACCTATTCGAATCTGTAAAAAAAAATTGATTTTCTTATTTTTTTCAACTCCATTCGAATCTGAATAATAAAAAAATTGGGTTTTATTCTACGTGTGTGTGTGTGTGAGAGAGAGAGAGAGAGAGAGAGGAAGTATCGTTGATGCTCTTCGGCCAGAGAACACAATGGTTATGGAGTTCCAAGGTCGAAAAATGGGTTTTTTACCGAGAGAGAGAGAGAGAGAGAGAGAGAGAATGAGAAAAAAATACATACCTGTATGCTCGCCGGCCAGAGAAGGAGCTCGCAACCCCGTACGGTCGAAACCCCACCCTCGTTCCATTTACTTCGACTAGCTCGTGTGGTTTAGGTTGAGAGAAGATAAAACAAATTAAGTTTTTGTTGTAAAACATGAATACACAGTATATATATACATATATAAATGTTTTATTGTAAAACATGAATACAGAATACATATATTATATCGGAGCGAATATTATCGAATCGGATATCACAATATCCGAATTCGTATCCGAAATTCTTTCGAATTTTAAAATAACATCTGAATCTGAATCTGATATCCGAAATTTTTGGATAATATCTGATTTTTCGAATTCAGATTCAAATTTTGGCTATCCATTGACACCCCTAATTTGCACACGACCTTTTCAACTTATTGTGCAGTTAGAATGCCCAGCATTAGTGGAGGTTAGTTTCATTTTGTGAAGGGATTTGAAAGTTGGAAGATATGTTGGTACGATAAAAGCTTAGATGTTGTTTGGATGTCGATTCCAACTAGCTGTGAAAGGCCTTTATGCGTTGAATCCTTAAAAGTAAATTGAGAGATTATATTAGGTTATAAGTATAATTTATATATTTTTATTTATTTATTTGAATATAAAGTACAAAGTAGAAAGTAAATTTTAGAAAGTAATTTCATTTTACTTTTTAAAAGTCTCTTTAAATATTAACTCAAACTTCTTTTGAGTATTCAAATGGGTTCTAAATATGTGAGAGATAGGATCTTGTTAAAATATTATTGTAGATGTAGGGTCAGATTTCAGTAAATGGTGATGATGGACTCTGCCTCACGGATCTGAAATCGTTCTTGCCACCTTTTTACTAATATCAGCGTAATACCTACCAAAAGCTCTCCGACGCTCAAGTTAGAGAAGCAGAGGAATAATCAAATATACTGATTAGACCTCCAATCCACCAAAAGATCATTCATTCTGTGCAAATTATGCTATTTATAGATTCTTTCTCCAAATCAAGATATCCCCTTCTCTCAGGAGGTGATTCCGGAGAATTTCCTGATTCCTAGGATCCTAAACGGAATGGGGATCTTTTGGATTGGTTATTGTAGACACCCAAATTTGAACGGGCCCCTACTCGAAAGGGCCCAAGAATACCGATTTTTCAAATAAATGGGCCAACGGGCCTTAAGGGCCCAAGTCATTGAAAAGTGACATTTTGATCAAACCGAGGCCTCTAAGACCTTTTAATGGTTTAGGGGGCCTACCAAAAGGACTCGGCCTATCCTACGCTTTCCCAATATTAGCCGTTTCGCTTCCAAAAATCAAAAATGCCAAATTTTCGATAAAGTTCACCAACGGACCTAAAAAGTCTGATTTGCCAACACGTGGCATTTTGATTAATCCAATAATTTCAAAACCTCAAAAAAATGGATAAAATTAAAATGAGACTTTGGACACCTATCACTTCCTCTACCCTCACCACTCCATCTCCAAATCCGAAAAAACCTAAGCCCATCTAAGGCCCATGAACCCGCAAGTCACCTAAAATGTATTTCTCGCATTCTCCCCTAATCTAAATCCAATCTCATATCATCTAAAAACCTAAAATGTATCCACCCTCCCAAATCTAATCCAAAATGATCCCAACCAATTCCTAAAACCCAAAACCTTACCTAAAACCCAAACCTAACTCCCCTAAGCCCAAACCCATATCCAATTCATATCTAACTCACAACCCTAACCCATAAACCACAACCCACATCAACCAATCACTATTTTATCATCAAAAGGTGACACATGTCATCACCCCCTCTCACCTTCCTCATCAAACCACCCACCCCATCACCTTTCTTTAAAAACTTAACTACCCACATCTCCTTTTCTCTAAAAAATCACATCAACCCACACCCTCCCCTAACATATTCTCATTACTCCCTATAAACCTTCATTCTCTCAAATCAAACACCTCCAACCCATACCCCCCTAACCTACTCTCATAATTCCCTAACCCCTATTCTCTCAGATCAAACACCTCCCCCTAGCCTACCATCATCATACCTCCCACCTTTAAAACATGTGACATTCTCTACTCTCCCACACTTTATCCTATTATATCCCCAAAGTATCATCCGAACATTTATAAATACCCCTCATCTCCTTCCAAAAATGATTAATAAGTCTTACCAATTTCACCCCTACCCAAATTCTCATCACAAAAATCCTACCAATTCTCACTACAAAAAACCTTACCAAGTCTCACACAAAAAAATACTTCACTCAATCTATTCTCTACTCATCTCTTCTCTATTTTCATACTAATCTTCTAAAAAGAAAAATATATTCTCGCATTCTACTAAGGACCTTAGAAGATATTAAAGAAGAAAAAGAAAAGAAAGAGAAGCAAGGTTGAAGCTTCAAGGTGGGTCAAAGCAAATCTCTCATCTTCCTCTTTACCCTCTACATATCCCTCTTCTATTATCCCCCTCTTCTCTTTATTTTTATTTTAGAAGGACTTAAGATACAATGATCCCTTCCTTATCTCCGGTAAATCAGACTTTGGTCCGATCGAAAGTATAAAGGTTGTAATCCATTTTAAAAACAAAATCGATTTTAATCCTTCAACTATTTTGAAGCAATTGGTGTTCGGGTTCTTCTCAACTCATGAGAATGAACCCATAACCATAGCTAATATTTTTCAAATCACACTTAGCTCCCGAAAGCAAATGATTCAAAGGATCATCTCCTTCAATGGGATGATTTTATAATCAAGCCGAAAGCAAATCCCTACTAAGGGTACAAGATATCGGCACGTGGCACTTCACTTTTGTTTTGCATTTTCAATTTAAAATGACCGAATTGAATTGAGGTTACCAGCACATGGTGGGGAGAAAAGGGTGCCTAACACCTTCCATTTTCTCTAATCAAGCCGCTTAACCCGATCTCAAGGTTTGATTAGTTTTTATCCATCGTAAGTCACTAAATACCAAAATGTACATCGGGTGACCATTCACACCCACTTACCCATGAATGGTGGCGACTCCAAACCTTAGTAGATGTGACCATCGTAATCGAGAACCATGTATCTACAGTTAGCGACTCCACTGGGGAGTAAGGTTCATCCCTCGTATCAACTCGTCCATTTTATAAAAAAAATAAAAATAAATAAAAAATAGATTTTTTTATATTTTATTTACTAACATTGTTTGTTGATTGTTGCTTGTGCTTCTTGTTTTTCTTATTTTTAATATCATGTATATATCCATGTTGTAATATTTATTTACATTATTGCTTTATTTCAAGGTACTTGTAAGGGGGTCGATGAAAAAAAAATGAAAAGAAATGAAAAATTGCACGTACACTTGCAAGCATAGCCCCATTACACGACCACCCCACCCTCAATAAATTTAGCCCCGATGCCTAGTAGTTCTACGGCTTGAGATCATTATTTCAAGTGTCGGGGATGAACACATCAAATTCGATCACCAACCAACGACATATGTACTCTGGTATGCATAGAGGTTTGAAGATCGGGTAGCCGTGAAACCACCTATTAGACTCATGCATGTGCCCGATTAGATGAGCTAGGACACGTGTTCTCAAATTCGTATCGACCCCCGAACAAAGTTGTATTTGCTTAAAGTTTTTGTCGGGCCTTGAAGCCCAAGTTGTAAGCTCATGAAGGCAAGTTGTATAGGCTTAGGTATATTTCTCTTTCTTTACTTTTTTCCTTTGGTAAGAGAGGAAAATTCAATTTTTTTTTTAGTCATGCATATCATCAAAAAGTTAAAAAACAAAAAAATGAAAAAATGTATTTTTTTTTCCCAAGCCAAAAATCAGAGGCAATGTGCCCCAAATTTGGATTAACAAAACTTATATACATATATATATATATATAATATATATATATTATATATATATATATATATATATATATATATATATATATATATATATATTGCCAAAAATTCGTTATGGTCCGTATTTCAAGCACGGATAGGTATAAAATACCTGTATCCGTATATGAAATACAGATGTAAAAAAAAAAAAAATTTCTCATTTTGTTCTCGACATTAGTCTTGACAACTTTTGCTCTCAGGTTTATTTTTCTTTTGACGTTTAAGGCTTAAAAATGCTTAAATGGATCATTTTTAATTAAGCTGAGGGCCTATTCCTCATCGCCTTTCTTTGTTTGATCAAAATAGAACTCGCATGCATTATATCGATCAAAGTTGACCCCACCTAATGTGGTACACTATCAACCTCGCCTACAATCAAATTCGTTACCGTCCATCACCAACATAAAAAATGGGTCTACGACCCATATCCATTTAAATGGGTTCACGACCCATATCCACTTTCAAAATGGGTCCACGACCCATACCCACTTTCAAATGGGTCCACAACCCAAATCCACTACAATTGGATCCACAGCCCAGATTCATTTCAACTAGGTCCACAACCTATATCTATTTCAACTGGGTCCACAACCTAGATCCACTACAATTGGGTCCACGGTCCAGATCCATTTCAACTGGGTTCACGACCCAAATCCATTTCAACTAGGTCCACAACCCAGATCCACTACAACTGGTTCCACGACCAGATCCATTTCAACTGGTTCCACAACCCAGATCCACTACAACTAGGTCCACGACCCAGATCCATTTCAACTAGGTCCACAATCCAGACCGAAATCCATTTCAACTAAGTCCACAACCTAGATCCACTACAAGTGGGTCCACGACCCAAATCTATTTCAACTGGGTTCACGACCCATATCCATTTCAAATGGGTCCACAACCCAGATCTACTACAATTGGGTCCACGACCCAGATCCATTTCAACTAGGTCCACAATCCATACTGAGATCCATTTCACCTGGGGCCACAACCCAGATCCATTTCAACCGGGTCCACGACCCATATTGAATCATGTCAATGATCCATTATGATTTAACGAGGCTAACAACCGATCAATCAACTCAAATGAATTTAATCTTTTTCAAAGAAAAAAAAATTAAAAGCGTCAATTGCAGTCCTTGATCAAAATCGGTGTCTAGAAAGATCTTGTCCTATTGATACGAAGGGGATAGACTACGTCTATTCAAGAAAATGAGGTGATTTAAGAGTGCCATTGTGCGTCGCCTTTTCCCTAGAGATCTGATTGGCCGGCATTGATTTCATAGAATTGGACTGAGGACTAACAAAAAAAATGTCTTTTTAACTCGACTTGTTTGCAGCAATCCACTTTTTCAAAATGTTATACCGACTCCGTGTCGATGCCAGCCCCGTGCTGATGTAATTTTTTTTCTCAAGGTTTTATCGACTCTGTGCCGATGCCAGCTCCGTACGGATGCCAACTTCATGTTGATACCAACTCTGTGTTGATGCCGACTCCGTATCGATGCCAGCTCCGTGCTGATGCCAACTCTATGTCGATGCTAGCTCCATGCTGAGATAATTCTTTTTTTCAAAAAAATATTTTACCGACTCCGTGTTGATGTCAGTTCCGTACTGATGACAACTCCATGTTGATGCTAACTCCGTGTTGATGCCGACTCCGCGTCGATGCCAACTCCATGCTGATGTCGACTCCGTGTCGATGCCAGCTTCACGCTGATGTAATTCTTTTTTCAAAAGGTTTTACCGACTTCGTGTCGATGCCAGCTCTGTGCTGGTGTAATTCATTTTTCAAAATATTTTATCGACTCCGTGTCGATGCCAGCTTCATGCTGATGCCAACTCTGTGTTGATGCCAACTCCATGCTGATGTCAACTCCATGTTGATGCCAGCTCCGTACTGATGCCAACTCCGTGTTGATGCCGACTCCGTTCGATGCCAGCTCTGTGCTGATACCGACTCCGTGTAGATGCCGACTCCGTGTCGATGTTAACTCCGTGCTGAGATAATTCTTTTTTCAAAAAAATATTTTATCGACTCCGTGTCGATGCCAGCCCTGTGCTGACATAATTCTTTTTTCAAAAAAATATTTTACCGACTCCATGTCGATGCCAGTCCCGCGTTGATGTAATTTTTTTTTCAAAAGATTTTACCGACTCCGTGTCGATGCCAGCTCCATGTTAATAAAATTCCCTTTTCCAAAATATTTTATCGACTCCATGTCGATGCCAGCTCCACACTGATATAATTCTTTTTTCAAAAGATTTTACCGACTCCGTGTCGATGCCAGTCCCATGTTGAGATAATTCTTTTTTTTTCAAAAAAATATTTTACTGACTCTGTGTCGATGCCAGCTCTGTGCTGATGAAATTCCCTTTTCCAAAATGTCTCCGACACCGAGTCGATGCCAGCTCTGTGCTAATGTAATTATTTTCAAAAATACACAATCCATTTCTACGTTGATGCCAACTCCGTATTAATGTCGGCTCCGCGCCGAGAAACCTTTGTTTTAAAACTTGTTTACCTTATAATAAATTACTTGACTTAACCTAATAAAAACATCATGCATCTTTATTCTTGTAAACAAAATAATAACGTTTGGTCTTCTATACCCACAAGTGGCCAAACAAAAGAAATATAAGCAGCCAGAGGTACATCCATATTTTCTCAGATCTTCCACCATCACCATGAGTTCTTTCGAACCAGCACAGCCCACAGCGACCGAGACGTCAGATGTTGATCCCAGAATAGCAGCATTATTAAAAATGATTGAGAGGTAAGAAAAGATGCTAAGTGTTGTTAGCCAATGCCAGCATCATACAAGCCCAAACAATACAACATCTTGCATCAGGATCAAATCAGGATTTATCCGAACAACCTCCACAAAGACCACAGACCACTATGCCTCCCACAGTGCCGAAATACTAAGGGCCCCCACTCTATATCCCACATAATCGACTACCCCCTGTGGTCATTCCTGATGACGAATGCAAATACAGGGCCACAGAGGCCAAAAGTGTAATAGATGAAAAATTAGCTCAACAAATCGAGTCTCTACATGAAGAAATGAGGATGATGAAAGGCCTCAACACTATGAGCGGGACCCAATTTAAGGACCTCTGCTTTTACCCAAATGCACAGTTGCCGACCAAGTTCAAATGTCTGGAGTTCAAAACATATAATTGAGTGGGGTGCCCACTGTCACACTTGAAATTATATTCACCAGCTCTTCCAGTGAAGAGATCTTCCCCTCCGCCAAGGCCAAGCAGTCTTTATTTTGCTCCAGCTCGGATAGTGCGCTATCCAAGCTTGATTGGAGCTTTAAGGAATTGGTCGTAGCCTCATCCCTTTTAGCCTGAAGCTAAAGAATGCGAACTTCCGCGGCATAAAGGTTATACGAGGAAGTATCGCAAGCTTCAAAGAGCTTGGCCACGGCATGTTGAGCCTGGTAAGAAAAGAAAAAAGGTATTAGAGAATTGCAAGTGTAGAAAAGAAATGACAAAGGAGAGAAAAAGGAAAAGGCTTATCGCGACCAGAGCTCGGAATGCGTAGTTAGAAAATTTTGCCGAGTTGCCGGCAAAACTTCGACGGGTTTTCTCCACGTCCCGCGGTAGCGTAAACGCTTCGAAAACTGCCCTAGCTACCACCAGATTGGACAAGCCGAATCCCTGTTCGATACCGGTCTTCCCCCAACCATGGGTTGTACCACCCAGGGGAAAGGAGGGGGTAGATTTCCCCTCTGCACTGAACCAGCCGAGGATACCTGAGATAGCTCAGCTGGTTGGCTTTTCCCCTCGACAACAGGAGGGGGAGGCAGTTGGAGCATCGAGGCTGGGGAGCGGGACCCCTTCCTCAACCTCTTAAGGAGAGGTTGGTGGTCTTCCTCTTCCTCTTCTTCTTCTTCGATGGTTGCACGCCCCACCCCGGGAGTCCCAGCAGGCAGGGTGGGGGGGACTTCCAAAGGTCCTCCTCAGAGTTCGAGTCTAGGATCGGAGGGGGGGCGCTTGGATTGGAGCTCCATGTCGGAGGGGGCGGATGGTTAGAGGTAGAAGGGCAGTGACCTGGTCGTGGAGGTCGGGGTTCTCGAGAAGATGGGTGATTACCACCGATTCTCCCGGGAACTTATCCTTGCTCGGACTTGCAAGAATGGGATAGAATGGGTTCATTCTTTAGGGAAGGAAACTAAGAGAGCAAAACAGAAGAAAGCATAAATGAAGGCTTACCTTGGGGGTTGAAGGAAGAGAAGGCCAGAGGGGGAAGCTCGTCCCCTAAAGCATTTTCCCATTACCCAGACAGCTGAATCGAGAACAAGAACCATTCCTTGTCCCAGTCAGGTAGCTCGAGCAAGGACGGCTTCCCTCTCCTCTTTGACAAATAAAAGAAGTCCAGCCTGTTTGGGCACTTCTTCAAGGCAAATTGGGCCCTGATGTCCCAGAGCCCAAGTTGGAGGCCATCCTCCAGCTTGTTGTTCATGTGCTAGAAAGCATCTATGAGTCGGAAGAAATTCTCGCTCATTTGGCCAGGAGCCCTCCTATAAAAGTTCAGTACCTCCCGAGTCAACCTACTTAGAGGGACTCTGAGGCCTGCTCTGAATTGCCCCCAATGTACCACTGTGGTACATGGGGGACTTCCCCTGAACAACGTGGCTTCATTCACATAGGACATGCTCACACTGTTAGGGACACCGAATGTGTCCCTAACCACCTCTAGTGGAGGGCAGGCGGGGGAATAAGACTTCTCCCTGGCCATTTGAAGAAAAAGAAGGTAAAGGGGATGTGAAAGAGTTAGAGGAGAGGGGAGGAGGCCTTGGCTTTGTTACCTTTTTCCTCTGTCCTTTTCTTTTTGAAAAACTGGGGGCTTCAGATCGTTGAAACACTAGCAGCGCAATGGCACGACGGAGGCACCAACGGAAGCAGAGAAGACGCGCGAGGGCAAAGGGGCAGAATAACGGCAAGGAGAATGAAGGTAAAAGAAAAATGAGAAATGGGTAGGGTATATATAGACCAGAGGGGCCTCGAGGTGCGCAATTGAAATCAATGGTTGGGATCTCATAAGTAAATAATGATGAGGCATTAAATGCTGGAAGATCCGATATGACCGTCCGCCCCTTACACGTGAATCAAGCTATTCGCAGAGCGCTACGTGTACTCTGTATATAATTGTGCCGTATAAACCAACAGACATGACACGCCTTACGAGAATAGTCCCACTGACCGTCGCCCTCGAAAAACCAACGGGCTAAGTAACGATTCGTCGCAGTAAAATCATTAATCCAAGCTAAATCCCGCTGAGAGCTTGTCACGTGTCAACTTTCCACGTTTTAAGAGTAATTTCTCGAGCACCCGAGCAATTCGTCCTAGCCCTCGAGAGGGGGTATTGTGGGGGGAAATTCTCAAGTATGGACACGTGGCTCCAATGATGCTTGGAAGTATAGACCTGAAGCTCCGATGGACTGCTATATGTGCCCAGTTGATTCAATTCCTCAAACGCACGGATGCCCAGCTCGAACCTGCACCACCAATCCGTCAAGTGGCACGGATGGCGTGCTCCGTGGACATCAAATGTCAAGGTAGGTCGATAAGACGAGTCTGACAGATGTGCCATTGATTGACAGCTCTTACAACCCATACCATGTCAGATCAACTCTGATTATCCAAGGATTGGCAGAGCAGTTGCAACTACTCCTACAGCTGACATGCCAGAGAGTAAGTTAACTGCCCTAAGTCACCTTAGAGAATGGCACAGAAAACGATCAAATTGGATGCTTATTAAAGGAAGAGGACCATGGGTAAGGGGTGATCTTCCTTTTTTCTTCTTTTCTCTGAAACTAGATTAAGTTCTACAAATTTGATTATCATAGTGTCTAACTTGATCGTCGGAGTGGCCTAATTCGCAAGTCCGCCCGAACAGAGAGATGAAGGAATATTGTAGAGCAAGAATCAACATCTACAGTAGTTTTGAAAATAAGGTAGGCTAATGTAAAATGCGAGAATGAATGATTTTGTGACAAGGTTGCATGAATGGTGACTTAATAGAATTGTGAGAAATAGATGAAGAAGGTAAGATAGCAATATTGCTTATGAATTGAAAGTCATGAGAGATAGTTGTGAGATTTGTAAAGGTTAATTATACTACTATCAATATGGGATGATAAGTTGAATATGTATGATTTAGGCAAAATATAAAGTTACATGAATAAGGATTAATTGATATTACAATGATATTTAAACAGTAACTGGTCAATACTGTAATTTTGGGAGTAGAAAAAGAAAGCGCGTGACTTGCAGCTTATGGGACCGTTTGAAGTAGTTGAACAAATTTTGAGCAAGTTCACTGGATGTTCCACGTGTCCATGTTGAAGAAGTATTTGCCATGCCCTTCACACGTGGTTAATTGCGAAATAATTTATTTGATGTAAGATTTACCCTCTTGATTAAGGTTTTAAATCATGAAAATTATGACAAAGGCCTTGAGGAGATGTCACGATAAGCAGAAATGGAATACTGCATTGAATATAAAGATATTGGTATATTGGGAATAGAGATTTTAATGCAGTTTGCGAATTTAGTGTTAGTAGATATTTGTATTATAATAGGGATATAATAAGTGTGGAGGTTGTGTATTATTTTATTAAGAAGTATTAAATGGTGTGCAAATAGTAGTGCGGTAAGTCTGTGCAATGAAGAGTAATAACCAGGATAAGTATGAGTAAAACATAATAGACGGTGTAATTGGTGAGAGAAGTAAAGATAAAAAATAGAGAAGATTTGAAAGAGTTGTTGTTGATAGATATTAGCAAGGAAGTGATATAAGGTAAATTGATTGTTATCTTAGGGTTATACAAATAATGGATCAGTTGGAATATGAGAATGATTTGGAGTGATTAATTGATGGACGTATTGAATTGATGAAAAATAGGTGACATAAGATTATGAGTTATAAATGAGATTAGCTTAGAATTAAGAATATAAGATAATTATACATGTCATGTTAGTAGAATGGCAACAAAGTTGATAAGGTATGATTTCAATTTCAAGGATAAAATTTTTATTAAGGGGGGGAGAATGTAAAACCCTGAGTTTTCGATTCGTATCTCGAAGAAAAATAAATAATGAAATTTTGAGAAAATCCTAAAAGTGGGACTTAGGGGTAAAACTTTAGGATATTTTTGATCGTTTTTAATGGAATCTAACCTCACCATTGGATTCAAAATGATCGAAAACATACTTTAACCTACAAGCACGCTTAAATGCGAGTCCAAGCAAAAAAGTTACAAAATCTTCGATTATCGAGTCAGACCAGGCTAAAATAGTAACTTTTTACTAGAGTAAGAATTATTAAAATTTAATTACACCATTGGGTTCATAATGAAAAATTATTGAACATTGACTATTTATTTGTCATTTTTGGAGCATAAGAAGTTGAATTATCGTTAAAAACGAAAACGACATCAATTTTAGGAGTCACCTTAGGCCAAAAATGTAATTTTTGTTAGAGAAAAAATTTATAAAAATTAATCACACCATTAGATTCAAAAAGAAAATTTTGACGAAATAGAGTATTCAATTGTCAGTTTTGGAGTCCGAATGGTCAAGTTATCGTTGATCGAAATAATAAGCAAAATACCGATTTCGTCCCAAGAATTTATATAAATAAATTCTTAATTTTTTTTCACTATTCATCTTCCCATTTCGTTAAATACCAACCACTTTTTTTAAAAAAATTTGTTTTTCTCTCGATCTTCTAATTTCGATTCGTCGCGAACCATTCACCGTCGACATCCAACGCAAAAGGGAGAAACGTCTACAACCTCATTCTCTACAAAATCCACCCAAATTCCTTTCATTTTCTCGTCTTTTTCACCTCGTATCATCAAAAAACAACCGTATATATATACGAGGGTTTCGTAACTTCAACCTCGGATTTCATCCGTTTCGGGGTCAAACCGTCCTCCACCGTAGAAGGAAAAAAGGACTACGACATCGAGATCTTTAAAATCATAGGGTCGATTTTGAAAATCAACCGTCTCAAAGTACGAGTCACATTGATTTCCGTACCGATCGTCTCGTTTTCACGCACGTGTTTCAATTCTATCGCCTAGAGATTGTAAGGAACTCTCAATTTCTATTAGTAATCGTAGATTGTGAAAATTGCATTTAAGATTTTATTAAAAATTTGTGGTGAGTTTCAAAAATATAGAATTCAATCGGTTATTTCAAATTCACGCTAGAACTTGCATATTTGATATGTTTAATTGTATTTTATGACAAATTATACGTGGGTAGGATATTTCAACGGGTTATTTTCTTCAGTTTTGTCTTGTACACCGCTCGGACCTCGTTTTGATCTAAGTGTTGTACTTTTTTAATATTATTGATGAAAATGAATTTCATAATTAGAAAAAAAAATGATTTAATATTCAATGAACTCAAATTGAGTTGATGAATATCAGAAAGTGGATATTTTGTTTGAAAGATTGAAAATGATAAAAAAATTGAAAAAAGAAAAAAAGGGTATGAAACGGTAAAATGTTAGAGTTACACCCGAGGAGTGATATCTACATTTTACATTGTTGTGTTGTGTGTAGGTTGGTGAACGGATGTCTAGGGATAATGTTACTGGTTGCATGTTTATTTACTTTCTGTTAGCGCGAGGCGCTGTTTACTTTTTCATTCTGTTATTTATTTTAGGTCGACTGGCCACACTTGCATGGTAGGAAACTGGATATCCATTCTCAATCTTATATTATTAATTTCTCTTTTATTTTCAAATGAAAATAATATATATATATATATATATATATATATATATATATATATATGTAACTATTTTATGAGTTGTTAAAGAGTCTGTGAATGCTTGAAGGGATAGTGCATTATATCATCCGGAGTGGTGTATTATCTTAGGATGTACGATAGGGACTTCCAAGCTCATACGTGGTATGGGATGCGTATGAGAGTGGAGTCATAACTGGAATCCGGGTTTATTCCTTTTTATCTTTACCAGTGAACTTGTAATGTAAAGGTGATCGTATACGAATGATTTGTATATTTGGGAATCACATGCACGCCTGATAGGCATAGACGAAGATGATTAGTCAATGATCACTAACAATCTATAATAGTCGAACGTTCTGACACATCGAAAAGAGACCTATTGTTTACGGTCACGTCAAACGGCCAGTCTGAGACGGATAAATGATCCCACAACTGTGGTTAACAGCGACCAGCCACAAAATCAGGAACTACTACTTTATTATGAAACATCATGTCCTAACTGGGAGTGATCCAGTCGTGAATCCCAACACTCTAATTCCAGTACTCCACCATTGTGTATTATGTATTTGTTGCCTTATTTTGATATATATAAAATGAAATGCACGTTTAATATTTCCATTTGATCAATTAGATTTGTATAAAAAGAGAATGTTATAACGAGTACTGCTGATCAATATAATGTGAGTTTAAAGTGTTTAGTTGCTCATCCCTGGCTATATGTACCAGTTAATTGTAGTTTCTTCTGTAAAACTTTATATATTTTAAAATGGTTCAGTATGTTTATTCGTTAATGTTAGGAGATGTTATTAGCAGAAATTATTTGATTCTCTACGAGGTAACCATTGTTACTCACCCTTTCCTTCTTCATTTTTTAGTTTCAGATTCAGAGCTTGGCGAGGCAGGTATAGAACACGAGTGAGGATCATCTGATAGGTCAGATAGACAACCAAATTCCGTCACTTGATGAGTATTGGGGTTATACCCCCTAGTGGTATCGATTTGTCTAAAAGTATTATAGATTTTGTTCTGAGAGTTAGGATTTTTGTTAAAATGAGAATCTCTGTATCATCCTGTATATAAATTTTCTTCTTCCGCATTCTAATTTATCGTACGTTATTAGACGTATATAGGCTTCTACTAGTATTATATTTTGTTTGTTTATATGAAAGATTATGTCATTTATCAGGTGCAGGTTGAACACCTTGGAATGCTAACATAAACAGAGGAGACCATGTCGAAATTTCGAGGTGCCACTTCGTACCTCGAGATCTAACATGGGGATTTGTGTTAGCGTTTGGCGGGGCGCCATAGGTACACTTTTTAAAAGAAATGATTACTGTTCCATCTCTTGACGGATCTATGGAGGAAATTAGAAGTCACTAACGTTTTAGACAAATATTCAATGTACATTTTACATTAGGGGTTACATAATAATATATACATACCATTAAATAACTAACATTGGTGCTATTAAATTGTGAAAGGGGCAATTGGTGCATTAGATGAAACACTCATTCATGCGAATATTTTAACAGATAAACAAATACCTTATAGAGGAAGAGGGAAATTCGATTGCTATCAAAATGTTATGGCCATTTATAATTTTGATATGATTTTCATGTACGTCCAAGCTGGCTGGAAATGAGTGGCACATGATTCACGGATCTTAATGGAGATTATTTTTGATCTTGTAAATAGATTTCCAATACCTCCACCTGTAAAAATAATATTTATTTATTTTATATTAGGGATTAATCAATACATTTTATAAACTTAATATGATATTATTTTTGTTTTGATGTAGATAAATATTATCTTATTGATGCTACTTATACGCACTTACATGGGTTCATGTCACCATATCGTAACGTTCGGTATTGGTTGCCTGATTTTCATCGTGGAAGAGCTAGGGGTAAAGAATATATATTTAATCATTCACATGCCAAGTTGAGAAATGTAATAGAGAGTTCTTTCGGAGTTCTAAAGGGGTGCTTCCCAATTTTAAAAAGGATGGCACCATTTATTTTTCTAACACAACGGAATATAATGATTGCATCAATGGCCATCCACAATTTCCTTTGTAGGATTTCAATGACAGATGAGCTATTTGGACAATTTTAAAATGATGACATTCCTCTAAATATGACTAACGATAGAGATGACTTCCACGAGATCAATCATTTATATGGACAAAATGAACGGGCATTCATGATTGGTTTACGTGACCAAATTGTGAATCAGCTTACCAATGCAAATCCTTGAATTTATGTGAACTATCTTATTGAATTTATATTTTAAGTGAACTATGTTACTTGAATTTATGTTTAGACATTTTGTATAATATGAATACATATTCATGTCGATGTATGTTTATTTTCATGTTTGTTTCTATGCTTATTACTTGTTTTATTTATAATATTGTATTGTCTATTTAAATAGATGTAAAAATCCCATATGCGTGTGATGAAGGCCATTGCCAAGTTTGTATATCCTGAACTTCCAAAAATCCAGATCGTTTGTATATAAAATGTTCAAATACAGTAACTTTATAATTTTTTTATGATATTTCATTTGAAATCATATATCATTATCTAAAATGCAATATTTATTTATTTGTTTATTTTATATTGGAAATAATAAGGGATGTGGATTTTGGATTTGGTTAGATGAATTTAGATGGTGCAAATGTGAATGTGGACCATACAAGTTATTAACAACTACATCCAACAAAAATGGTAACAAAAAACGGAGATTTTATTGTTGTCATAAATCAATGGTAAGATATTAGTTAAAAGTGGTATAACACAAGAATAATATAATTTATGTCATATTATGGATTAATACATCTATGGATTAATTGATTTAATTTTTATGTTATTTTTACTATAGTCAGTATTGTAGACACCCCATTTTTGCACTCGCCTGATTAATCAACTCGTCAACCCAATCGCAAGGATTCCCAATGATGGATGTGTATTCCATTGCTTTACTTTGTTACCAGAAATATTTCAGAAATCCGGATGAGGTATCTCGAATTGACAAAACATTAGAAACCACGCTACGCTAGGAAAATACGACCCCAGAAACATAGAAATCATCACCTTGCAGATCAAAAAGAAGCTTCACGATAAAAATCACTAAAAATTACCAAATTACCAAAATACCCCTAACATCAAAACAACCATAGAGCCTACATTACGCTTAGAAAAACTCTTTCGAACCCATAAAATAATAAATCGGAACCAAATAAATCATTTCACCAATTTTAACAGAATTTGACAAAATTACGAAAATGCCCCTCATAAAGTTCACAACCATTTCACACAAAAAATTTCATAAATAACAAAAACTAATATTTCCATCGAATTCCTTACGAAAAACCGATTCTAAAACATCCTAGAACATTAAAAACCGACTTAAAACGTGAAAAGTCCTCTCCGGGGGCAAAACGGTAATTTCACAATTTTCATGATAAAAAATTTCGAAATTAATAAATAAAACATCAAATAATTAAATTTAAACATTGATGAAATTAATTTAAAATTTTGAATCTAAAAAATCGATTAATCGGACTCTCAGGCAAAATTGTTGAGGGTTCGTGGGATATTTCTTTAAGGACCCCTCCGTTTGGGGGTCCAAAGAATTAAAGAAATAATAGAGGGGCCTTCTCCAAAAATTAAAAGTAAATCAAGCAAGATTGAAGTCAAGGTATTAAAGTCAATCAGGTGAGACTGAAGTCAAAATTAAAGTCAATTAAGCAAGACTAAAGTCAAGATATTGAAAGTCAATCCATTAAGACTAAAGTCAAAACATTAAAAGTCAATCAAATAAGACCAAAAGTCATAATAGAGATCTAATTAAATAATAACTCTATCTAATAGAGTTCTAACTTAAAAACAATCTACCTAAAACAATTGAATTAAAACACAATTCTACCTAAAACAATTCTAATTAAAACACATTCTACCTAAAACAAGTCAAATTAAAACACAACTCTAATTAAAAGATCTCTAATTAAACACTAACTCTATCCAAATCACCCCTAAAAACATCTATAAATAGAGGTGCTCACACCCTATTTTCGTATCAAATCATAACCCTAAGAGAAGTAGGTCTAGAAGCTCCCCTAGCCCCCCATAAACCCTAGTTTTGGAGCCCCAACTCCTTAACTAACATCCCTCCTTCAATTTTAGTCTAGAAAAAACACTAAAAGCCTTCTAAAAACACCCCCAAATCCGCAACGAACTTGAAGAGTTCAGATTCAAAAACAAGGAGATACTTTGCCTCGGAGATCCGAAGTCAAATCCGGAAACAGAACGAAGCAAGGGAGCACGGTACAAGGAGCTCTTTTTGTCAGATCTGAGGGAACCAAGTCCTTGCCATCGGAAAGGTAAATTTTTATTTTTATTTATTTTTTTATCTAGGTTTTAGCAATGTAATTTACTTGAGAATTTAGTAGAGACCGGCTTTGGCCGGGCGGGGTTGGTGCCTAACACCTTCCAACCCCGTAACTTGATCCCCGAATTCAGATTTTTTATGGTAGATTAGTTCTTTTTATCCATGTTAGAGTCAGTATGGTTCCTAGACCACAATTACTAGGTGGCGACTCCCAAACCTCAAGGGTCAAAAGCGGATCCGCGCACCCCGCGGATCGAGGGCGCTTTCAGTGGCGACTCCGCTGGGGACTTTTGAGGATCAGACTTGAAAAACCCCGAGTATGGGAGTATTGCTAGAGCGACCTAGGCTGTTTTTATTTTTAGTTGTTAGTTTACATGTTTTTTTATTTTTTTATTATTGATCATACGTCTGGATCATGAATATTCCGCATTTGCATGTTAGTTTTATTTTTGTTTATTTTATTATTTTTTATGGTTCGATTAGGGGTCATTTGGAATGACTCTAAATAATGCAAGATTTCAACAAGTTAATTACAGAAGGAATGTTGAACGTTGAATCGTGGAATTTTTTTTAGTTTTTTAGTTTTTTAGTTTTTTATTTTGTTCGTTAGTAAGGGCGTGTTAATCTGCTCTTTGGCTAATTTTTTTTCTTCCCTTTTCTCAATTTTTTTTTTTAATTATTAAAGTAGGTGCGATTTATTTTTTCAAACAATGTTTTTATTTTTATTTTTTTTTTATTTATTTTTAGTGTTAATTTGTTGGTAGGTTTTAGTCATGCTCTTCTTTACATTACTAACAACAATGGGCTTGCAGTAGGTGTTTAAATTCAATTAAAAAAAAATTAAATTAAAAAAAAAATTAAAAAAAAAGAAGAGGTTCTGTCAACAGCAACATTTTGGATTGCTTGTAGAAGTGGGGTGCCCCTAGTAGAAACTCGTATTTAAGGGACAAACCCTTAACATTTTAAAGTTGAGATGTGGTGTGCTGTTAGTAAGCTAGTCTTTTTATTTTTTCCATCTTCTTCTTCAAAAGAAAGAGCAAAAAAACCAGCAACAAACCAGAGAGAGAACGTCCTCTCTCTCTCTCTCTCTCTGAAAAAGAATCCATGGGAGATCTCTGCTCCTGCATCTCTCCCAAAGACGTGAAGAAGAATAACAAATCTTCGAAGTGTTTCTCGAACACTCCACTTGGTATCAACTCTAGCAATCGATGGAGCAGGAACCGATCTTCCAAGAAAGAAACTCTAGACAAGTCTGTGATTCAAGAGCAAGCAATCATTGCTGCACTTCTTTTTTAACATCACCAACAAAATGGTACTACTCTACCCTTTGATCGATCCAGTGCTCTAAGGGGTCCAGCTCCAACTACAAAGAAGCATTCTTTGCCGAGAAGTTCTAGTTCTAGGGATCGGTCACCGATCCTCTTATTCAACCTTATCAACTTGTTAATCAGGAACTAAGGATTGATGATCTGGAGACCAACTTTTTTTTTTTTTTTTCTCTTCTTCCTTGTTCATGGAGGTGGTTTTGGTGTTTGGTATTGGTATAAAACCGTAACACATCTAGAAGAAGGTGGTTTCAAAGTTGATGCCGTAGACCTAACTGGTTCTGGCGTTAATTCATCTGATACAAACAGCATATCAAGTCTAGGTCAATATGTAAAGCCACTTACTAATTTCCTTGAAAAGCTTGGACACGGGGAGAATGTGATTTTGGTGGGGCACGATTTTGGTGGTACATGCATACCATATGTTATGGAGTTGGTTCCATCTAAGATAGCAAAAGCTATTTTTATTGCCGCACCAATGTTAGCTAGTGGACAGAGTACCCTTGATATGTTCTCCCAACAGGCAGTTTCAATTGATCTGATGCAGCAAGCTCAGATATTTTTGTTTGCAAACGGGAACAATCATCCTCCAACTGCTATTGATATGGACAAATCATTGCTGAGAGACTTGTTATTTAATCAAACTCCTACCAAGGATGTTGCACTGGCTTCAGTGTGGATGAGGCCGATCCCCTTTGCACCGGTTCTTGAGAATCTCTCTCCCCCTGCGAAGACATTCCCTAGGTGAACTTAAAGACAGAATTTGGTTGGACTTTAGCTATTCTGCCAGCGAATACTCCTGACTATCACGAGCAGAGAGAGGGGCAAATAACAAGAAATATAAAAGAAGCGTTCTGGTATATCTTCTTCAAAACCTTAAATTTGTTCATCGAATATAGAACAAGCAAATGGAGAAAGAGAGAGATGAGTGTTTGCCTCTTGAGAACAGCCATGGCCATTCAAGCCATCGTCAACAGGAAAGAAAAAACTCTAGAATCAGATTTATGGTTACAGGAAGAAGCAAGAATCGGTTGAGGATCTGCCCTGTGGTAATACTGTCGTTTTGGTAAGTTCGGACCAATTCATCACCAAGAATGCTTCCAACTCCAAGGGAACTTTATCAGCTCTTAACTCTGTTTGCCTTCAAGAACAAATCATCCTGGTTATTCGTCGCTTGATATCTTCATTGGAGCATGTCTCCCAATCGAATGCTGATTGGGGGATGATTGAGATCCCTTCGTCACATTGACCCTTTCCATCACCACCAGATAATTCGGACGATGGAGATGGATTCGTAGATCTGAAAGAATCGCAGATTTCCATATTGAAGGATTAAAACGGTGGAGAAAAGCCTAACCCATGGAAGTATATTTGCTGATATACGGTATTTTCTCTATCTTTCTTTTTAATCTGATATTGGTTTCGTTTCCTCAAAATTGGAAGATTTGATAGCCTAAACAGCACAACGTTTTGTTTGGAACAAGATGAGTAACAATTAATGATGTTTTAATAATTGTTACAGACTTTTTAAAAATGGTGGGCCCACTGATTATTTTCATCTGGTTCATCACTTGGTGGAACCATATGAATTGAGTCTAATTTGAAAGTCAAACTGACGCCTAAAAAAGTCTGTAATAGTTTCCAAATTATCATTGTTGATCTTTAATAATGTGCTCAATTGTTGTTTGTAAAAATAAAAAATAAAACAAAAAAAAACAAAAAAGAAAAGGGGGGAGATTTACTTGGCAAATTTAGTGGTGGGTTTGGATAAAAAAATAATAATAAGCTTTTTGCTTTATTAAGTCTGTTGAGTAACAAAATTTTGGAGTGGACTCGCTTCCTTTCAAATAAATTACTTATGACACTTTTTGTTCTTTGGCCATTGCATGAAAAGAATATTGGGGATAATTAATAATTTATTATATAATGTGGGCCCATTTCATGACTTGATAAGTAAGGAAATTTCTTTACAAGAGAAAATTTCCTGACTTCAATGGTAGAGAACATTTAGAAAAAGTAAGGCTGACCTTACTAGTTTAGTAAGATTTCTTTCTTACTAAGTGGTACTGAGAAATCACGTGGCACCCAAAAAAGTGAAAAATTTTCGATTTGATATCATGAGTTTGTAGAGGAAGAAATTTTAAGAGTTTCTCTTAAAGATTTTAAAAAAAAATTTTAAAACGTCAAATTTCGATAGCCGTTCACTTTCAAAATCTCAAGTTTAAGCTTTTAAAAAGAGGAATTTATTGTCGAATTTTAATTTTTCAATCCTAGACTTTTTTCGGGAAACGTAGAAGGTTGTGATATGGATGTGTCGATGTGATGGTCCACGTGAACTCAATAACCCTTAGTAAGGTTTCAAATCTATCTTAGTTAGTTAAGGTAGTTAGTGTTCTTACTCACAAATTTGTTGTGCATCAAACTTCATAAAGTAAGGGAATTTTGTATTAAAAATTCAACAAAAAAGTTCGTCAAGTATGTCCTAAAATATATATATATATATATATATATATAATATTTTTTTTTTTTTTTTTTTTTTTTTTTTCTGCTTACCGCACTGGTCGATCAATGATTGATTATTCTTGTGCTATCCTGATTAATTGTTCATCTGATATGCCATGATCTTAATTGATATATATAATTTGATGTGCATGCCTTGATCTTGATTATGATGCTTTTGGATATTTGTGATATATGATCATATTTTTCTAATATCCATATTTTGGTATTGCGATTTGGCCCATGGGCCAATTTGTTTGAAAAAACCCCGGGCACACCCCACCCCGTTTTGCACACACCACATGCACGTTTACCGCTTTACTCACTTACACGTCCCATTTAGCCAATGTGGCACTAGTGCGTGGCCCGGTCTCTTCGGAGATGCGACGTCATTCATGAAACTCACAACTCCAGTCACGTACCTTAGGGTATATCGAACTGGGGCATCAATACCGTCTGATCAGGTGATTCTGAGAGACATATTGATGCACCCATGCTGGGGTGACCTGAGCCTTTGTCCTATTGTAAGCCACACAGTCACATGTCCCGATTGCCAACGTAGTACTAGTACGTGGTCGGTCCCCTCGTGGGATGCCAAACCATTTATGAAAGCTACAACTCTTGACTCGTACCCGTAGGTATAAAAGGTAATCTAAGTATATCAATTGCACTTCTTGGTCAAAACCGGTGCCTAAGCAAGATCTTGCCCCGCTGTACCCTACTGTACGAGGGGGATAGACTACGTCTATTCTAGACGAGAGGTATTTAAGTGGGCCCTTGCTCAGCATTGTGCGCCACCTCTCAACTGGAGATCAAACTGGCTGTTTTTGGCTTCAGAGAAGTGAATTGAGGTTTTAGATTATCACCTATACGGTATATCAAACCAAGTCACCACGTATCGAAAGGTATATAGGTGTGCTTGGGCAAGGGTGGCCAGATAAAAATGCATTGCACGTAGTAAGCCTAGAGTCTAGAAACCTTCCCCATAGGTCACGACTCGAACTTATCGTGGGTGTTCCCGGGTTGTTTATTGAATGAATGCCTGTTGTTGGATGAATGTTTGTGAGTGATATGAATGTTGAGATCAAAGTGCATGATTGTCCTCAAGGATCAAAGAAATTTTATTTTTGAAAATTAAAATGGGTGCACCGACCCAGTAAAGAGTCCGTTCTTTTACAATAATGACTCAGTCCATCCCGATCCAACAATCATGATGGACCGGGCCAGTTAAATCAAAATGGAAATCGAATTTTCAAAGAAGAAAAAGAAAATATTTTTCAAAAAAAAAAAAAAGGAGATTGTTTTCCAAAAGAAGGCTTCTTTAGAAGAAACATTTTTCAGAAAATATATTTTCCAGAATAAAATATTTTTCAAAAGAAGTGTTTTCCAGAAAAAGTGTTATTCTCTAGAAAAAATGTTTTCTAAGAAAAAAATGTTTTCCAGAAGAAAATGTTTTCCAAAAGAAAAGAAAAAAAAGGAAAAATTTGCAAAAGATCTATTTTTGCATGAAAAGTTTTTATGGACCTTGGAAAACTACCAAAAAATGTTGCAAAAAATAATCAGATTTGTGAAATAAAAACATTATTTTCCAATATTTTTCAAGAGTGCAACATAATTATTTTTCTTCTGAATAATCATTGAATGGATGAATTTTTTAATGGATTGGTGCACAAAATTCAATAAAATCTCAGGGTTCATTTAAAATGTTATCAAGGGGGTGACACTGAAATTAGTTAAATTCACCTTCAAAGAGATTTAAGGGTTATCATTGTATCTAAGTTCAATCGTCCATCGTCTATCTAGGGTTGTAAATCCGGTCAGTTAGAGTAAACGTCAATATCAAGTCAACAGTCAGAAATGACCTCAAATTTTCTCAACATCATCCAGTTGTTCTTTGAAGATCATAGTGCTTCAATCCTACCGGTTGTAAGCAATATCTCATCCTCAGCCCTAATCAAACTTGTATGGGTACTTGTCTTGAGTTTTCATGAGTCATTTGGGTTAGCTCGAGTCCTTTTTTCCAGCAAGGTCATGTTTTCCTTAGATTGAGCCTACTCTTTCCTATTGAGTCAAGTTAGTTCGTTGAGTCTATAGAGGTATCTATCGCCCCATCTGAAATTGATCGGATAAAGGAAATTTTTGAATACATCGAGCGCATTAACAAATTAACTAATAATCTAGCTTCAAAGACAAGAAGATAAGAGTCGGGCTCAAGAAAGCAAAGGTCATTGACCTCGGAACAGAAATAAATTCCTAAAGAGATTCAAATAGAAACCATCTTATCTCTAGAGGAACACAAGGGGATAATGAATTTTCTCAAAAATTTCAAAAGACTTGTTCGTGTGATCATATGAGGGTATGTTAGGTCAAGCTTGAGTGTTGTTCAACATGGACTAGATACTCGTCTATATCAATGGAATCAAAGAAGATATTATAAAATGTATCAGTGCTATCCTCACTACGTCTTGAGTTGCAAATCACATATTATCAATCGATATGGGGATACCTTTTGAACTGATCTCTGATAATGGGTCGTACTTCAAAGCATAAATCATTACTCTGTGTTCAAAGTTGAAGATCCGGAATCACAAATCATCCTCCTACCGTCCTCAGATCAATGGAACGGTTGAAGTAGTTAGTAAGAGTATCAAGACTATCATCAGGAAAATGAGTCAATAACATCAAGATTGGTCAGAAAAATTATCATTCACGTTGTGGACATATCGAACTCTAATTCGATCCTCTATTGTAGCTACTCCTTACTCCTTAGTATATGGCATGGAAGCAGTCTTGCCAGTTGAAATGGAGATTCCATCTCTCAAGATTTTGTTCGAAAGTCAGTTGTCAGAAGCAGTTTGGGTTCGCCAACTGCATGAAGAATTGAATTTGATCGAAGAAAAATGACTAAGAGCATTGTACCATGTGCAAGCTTATCAAAGAAGAGTCGCCGTGCGTTTGACAAGAAAATCAAGGCTCGTCACTTACAAGTCGAGGATATAATACTCAAAGAGAATCGGGCACCTATTTTTGACCCTAGAAGGAAGTTCAAACCAAATTGGGGAGGTCTGTACATCATCAAGGAAATACTACCAGGAAAAGCTGTCAGGCTTCAAGATCATGATGGAATCGAGTTACCAGAACCAACCAACCTTGACCAAATCAAACGGTACTACATTTAAGGAGGCCATTTTTGGCCGAATCAATTTTCCTACTACCTAATTCTTTATCTCCTTTCTCAACCCCTTTGCAGCCTGTTCAAAAAAAAGAAAAATTGTGCCTTTTATTTCTTAGCCTGATCACCTAACCTAGGGGAGGGAAAAATTCGAACTACGTTTTGGTCTGATCCCAAAATTTTGGGGTACGTAGGCAACCTGAGAAGTTACTTCAGGTCCGACCACATCAAAATAAAAAAAATCTATTTCCCCAGACAAAAAATCAAAAAAATCAAAAAAAAATTCAAAAGAGAAAGAAATATCATCCAAAATGGGAAAGAAAATTCAAGAAAAAAGTTTAAATGAAATGCCACACAAGGGGCATTTGGGTTTTTGAGCCTCAAAATCCCTTTCTTTTTTATACCCAGTCCTAAGCCTACCCATGAAAGTCCTCCTAAGTACCGTGTGAAAAAGTCAAGGAAGATAGCAAAGCATGATCAGACAGCAACTCCAGAAGTGTAGAGGAGAAAAAGAAGATAAAAAAAATGATGAAGCCTGCTAAGTTAAAAATCCGAAAAGGGCAACTTAGGCAAAAAAATTAGACACAAGCTCGCAAGGTTGAAAATCTGAAAGGACAACTTTGGCAACAATCAGAACCAAGAAAAAAAGAAAAACTCGCTAGATCGAAAACCTGAAAAGGTGATCTAGGCAAAAGTTAGAGCAAGCTCACTAGATTGAAAACCTGAAAAGGCGATCTAGGCAAAAGTTAGAGCAACAAAGAAAAACAGAATAAAATCCCAAGCTGAGAGCGGTCCGAGCTGAAACATTAGAAGTCCGAATAATCAAGGTCGATACTTAGCTTAAATCAGGCATAAACTCAGAAGCCACAAGTATCTTGTTTACGATCGATTTGAAAATGTTTACTTCCCCGAGTGAACCAATGGAGAAAAGGGTGAATTCTATGATGAGTCCCAAAAGGAAATATTTTGTTCTCTTGAGCCTGACTCAAAATCTTTAATAAAATTAATCAAAATTAAAAGTTGAGTCTTTATTGCGCTTGTGGTAATCAATTATTTCAAACATTCATACAAGGGGCATTTTCTTTCTTCTTTCCCCCTTACACTAGGGGCATTTTTTATATTACACGATGTGTTCAATTATTTTCAAGGCCATGTTCATTGTCAAACTAGAGGCGTTTTGTTTTTGAGCAATGTTAATCCTAAGAGATAATGAGAACCCAAAATTTAAGATAACCCTCTTGATAACAGTTTTTCGAAAAACTTTTGAGGTTCAAAAGAAATAAAAAACTCAGGTTTTAAATTCATAAAACATTTGGATAAATCCTTGAGGTTCAAACAAAAGCATTTTGGATCTCACATAGGAGATATGGCATTCTTTCGTTCTCCAGATTCTTTTTCAGATCCAATCATTCTTGGAATCGATCATTTCTCTTCCAGATTCATTATCTTCCAGATTTATTCGTTCTCTGGTTCGTTCTAATCAGATTCTCCAAAATTCATTCATTCCTCTGCCAGTTTTGCTCAGTTTCCGCCAAGGGTAATCTTGGATTTTGTTCAGTTTCTGCCAAGGGTTATCTTGGATTTTGCTCAGTTGCCGCCAAGGGTTATCTTGGATTTTGCTCATTTTCCACCAGGGATATCTTGGATTTTGCTCAGATGCCGCCAAGGGTTATCTTGGATTTTGCTCAGTTGCCGCCAAGGGTTATCTTGGATTTTGCTCAGTTTCCGCCAAGGGTTATCTTGGATTTTGCTCAGTTGCCGCCAAGGGTTATCTTGGATTTTGCTCAGTCTCCGCCAAGGGTTATCTTGGATTTTGCTCAGTCTCCGCCAAGGGCTATCTTGGATTTTGCTCAGTCTCCGCCAAGGGTTATCTAGGATTTTTCTCAGTTTCCGCCAAGGATCTTGGAACTATGCTCAGATACCGTCGAGGGTTTTCTCGGAATTATGCTCAGATACCGCCGAGGGTTTTCTCGGAATTATGCTCAGATACCGCCGAGGGTTTTCTCGGAACTATGCTCAGATACCGCCGAGGGTTTTCTCGGAACTATGCTCAGATACCGCCGAGGGTTTTCTCGGAACTATGCTCAGATACCGCCGAGGGTTTTCTCGGAATTATGCTCAGATACCGCCGAGGGTTTTCTCGGAATTATGCTCAGATACCGCCGAGGGTTTTCTCGGAACTATGCTCAGATACTGCCGAGGGTTTTCTCGGAATTATGCTCAGATACCGCCGAGGGTTTTCTCGGAACTATGCTCAGATACCGCCGAGGGTTTTCTCGGAACTATGCTCAGATACCGCCGAGGGTTTTCTCGGAATTATGCTCAGATACCGCCGAGGGTTTTCTCGGAACTATGCTCAGATACCGCCGAGGGTTTTCTCGGAACTATGCTCAGATACCGCCGAGGGTTTTCTCGGAACTATGCTCAGTTACCACCGAGGGTTTTTTCGGAACTATGCTCAGATGCCGCCGAGGGTTTTCTCGGAACTATGCTCAGTTTATGCTCAGATTATATTCAAATTATGCTCAGTTTATATTCAAATTATGCTCAGTTTATACTCAGATTATGTTTTACTTAGTTTCACACAGTGCACACACTTGCACATTTGCACTTTTTAGTCAGGGAGAATTCTCTAAAATTCAAGGATCTGACACTGTCAGTGAGAGTTTGCGCTCAAGGACCTGACAACCTTTTAATTCGGGGAGAGCTTTACCCTCAAGGATCCGAACACCCCGACGAATTGCTAAATCAGACTGCAAAATGAACTGTCACTAGCTTTGGCATTCAGATATCGCACTATCTACCAAAATAGATTTGCTATCTAGTTTGCTTCAACCCTCTGCCAAAGAGGGGCATCTGTAGACACCCCATTTTTGCACTCGCCTGATTAATCAACTCGTCAACCCAATCGTAAGGATTCCCAATGATGGATGTGTATTCCATTGCTTTACTTTGTTACCAGAAATGTTTCAGAAATCCGGATGAGGTATCTCGAATTGACAAAACATTAGAAACCACGCTACGCTAGGAAAATACGACCCCAGAAACATAGAAATCATCACCTTGCAGACCAAAAAGAAGCTTCACGATAAAAATCACTAAAAATTACCAAATTACCAAAATACCCCTAACATCAAAACAACCATAGAGCCTACATTACGCTTAGAAAAACTCTTTCGAACCCATAAAAACAAATCGGAACCAAATAAATCATTTCACCAATTTTAACAGAATTTGACAAAATTACGAAAATGCCCCTCATAAAGTTCACACCATTTCACACAAAAAATTTCATAAATAACAAAAACTATATTTCCATCGAATTCCTTACGAAAAACCGATTCTAAAACATCCTAGAACATTAAAAACCGACTTAAAACGTGAAAAGTCCTCTCCGGGGGCAAAACGGTAATTTCACAATTTTCATGATAAAAAATTCTGAAATTAATAAATAAAACATTAAATAATTAAAATTAAACATTGATGAAATTATTTAAAATTTTGAATCTAAAAATCGATTAATCGGACTCTCAGGCAAAATTGTTGAGGGTTCGTGGGATATTTCTTTAAGGACCCCTCCATTTGGGGGTCCAAAGAATAAAAAATAATAGAGGGGCCTTCTCCAAAAATAAAAGTAAATCAAGCAAGACTGAAGTCAAGGTATTAAAGTCAATCAGTGAGACTGAAGTCAAAATTAAAGTCAATTAAGCAAGACTAAAGTCAAGATATTGAAAGTCAATCCATTAAGACTAAAGTCAAAACATTAAAAGTCAATCAAATAAGACCAAAAGTCATATAGAGATCTAATTAAATAATAACTCTATCTAATAGAGTTCTAACTTAAAAACAATTCTACCTAAAACAATTTGAATTAAAACACAATTCTACCTAAAACAATTCTAATTAAAACACAATTCTACCTAAAACAAGTCAAATAAAACACAACTCTAATTAAAAGATCTCTAATAAACACTAACTCTATCCAAATCAACCCCTAAAAACATCTATAAATAGAGGTGCTCACACCCTATTTTCGTATCAAATCATAAACCCTAAGAGAAGTAGGTCTAGAAGCTCCCCTAGCCCCCCATAAACCCTAGTTTTGGAGCCCCAACTCCTTAACTAACATCCCTCCTTCAATTTTAGTCTAGAAAACACTTAAAAGCCTTCTAAAAACACCCCAAATCCGCAACGAACTTGAAGAGTTCAGATTCAAAAACAAGGAGATACCTTGCCTTGGAGATCCGAAGTCAAATCCGAAACAGAACGAAGCAAGGGAGCACGGTACAAGGAGCTCTTTTTGTCAGATCTGAGGGAACCAAGTCCTTGCCATCGGAAAGGTAAATTTTTTTTTTTATTTATTTTTTTATCTAGGTTTTAGCAATGTAATTTACTTGGGAATTTAGTAGAGACCGGCTTTGGCCGGGCGGGGTTGGTGCCTAACACCTTCCAACCCCGTAACTTGATCCCCGAATTCAGATTTTTTATGGTAGATTAGTTCTTTTTATCCATGTTAGAGTCAGTATGGTTCCTAGACCACAATAACTAGGTGGCGACTCCCAAACCTCAAGGGTCAAAAGCGGATCCGCGCACCCCGCGGATCGAGGGCGCTTTCAAGTATACAATGATTGTGGCTTATTCACGTGATATGAGGAGCTGAATATTGTTTCATCAAAAAATGTGAAGGAAGATGAAGTAAAAACTAAGTGCAAAAATAGAGAGATTGGGAAAATTTGGACCAACATTTTACAATTATGCAAGAATTTGAAAGAAAAGTTAGATGTAAAAAAAGATGAATATAATTGTATGTTATTCAAAATTTGGATACAATAAATTGTATTTGTAATTTAAAATATCAAACCAGATTATCTTTTACAAGTATGTTTTTTTTATTATGTGTGATGTAAAGTAATAGTTAAAATAATCAAACAGACAATATTATGTGATTACAATGGTTGAAAAGGGTAATATAGTCAATTTACCAATTTTTTGCATTAAGTAACAAACAGTTTTATGTGATTATAGTACTTAATTTGAATCAGTTTAGACAATTCAGATTGGTAAACAGACAACAATTTCAGTACTTAAATTCAGCACTTATGCAGTTTCAACAATTATAATCATTCAACACTTATTTGTTCAGTTTTAACAAACGGCACCTAAGAGAAGCGTTTTAAAGTTTGTTAAAAATAATATCATCTATCGGTATGGCTTCCTGAGTGGAATAATAACCGACAACTCCAAAAACTTCAAGAACAAAGATATGACAAAATATGAGAAGACTTCCAGATCACTCATCATAATTATGTACCTTACAGACCCAAGATGAACGGAGCAGTTGAGGCCGCCAACAAGATCATCAAAAGAATCATTGAAAAGATGACATCACATACAAGGATTGGCACGACATGTTGCCTTTCGCCCTTCACGCCTATCAGACTTCATTCCGAATCTCAACTGGGGCAACTCCGTACTCGTTGGTATATGGAATGGAAGCAGTCTTACCCATTGAGATTGAGATTCCCTTTCTCCGGATATTAAAAAAAGTAAAGTTAGACGAAATAAAATGGATTCAAGTTCGGTTCAATTAGTTGAATCTGATAAAAGATAAACGACTTGCAATTATCTATCATGGGCAAATTTAACAACG
Organism: Akebia trifoliata; assembly: GCF_017979445.1. NCBI lineage: Eukaryota > Viridiplantae > Streptophyta > Magnoliopsida > Ranunculales > Lardizabalaceae > Akebia > Akebia trifoliata. The sequence continues at coordinate 40,871 of NW_028236977.1, forward strand.
ATGAATCGCACGTGTTTACAACAAGAAGGTCAAACCTCGAAATTTCTCACCAGGAGACCATATCTTAAAAAAAAATTTACCAATCTAAGAAGACGTTAAAGGGAAATTCAGACTAAACTACGAGGGACCATTCATTATGCAGAAGGTAATAACAGGAGGAGCTCTGATTCTTATAGAAATAGACGGACAAGTCTTCCCTCAACCGATCAATGCTAACATTGTCAAGAAGTACTACGCCTGAGATTTGATCTTGAGATGATGAAAGGTCATTTTTGCTATCCTGAAAATAACTATCTAACCCTAGTAAGCCATTTTGAGCTATCATGTTCATTTCTTAACCTGAGACTAGGACAAGTCAACATTACAAAACAAAAAGAAAGAAAAAAAAAGAAAAAAAAAAAGAAAATCAAAAAAATCAAAGCATCAAAGTATTCTTGGCCCGCATGAGGATAAACTGTGAACGGCTAAAAATACAAAAAAATCAAAAACTCGGACACTTGATCTTGAACTCGACCCAAATCTCCAGCCTAAACAAGTTTGAGAGACGTTGAGAGGAGACATAGATCACCTTTTCGAAATAAAAATAAATGAACTCCATGTCTACCCCACTTCAGATAAATTAAAACCTTAACCGTTTTGTATCTTTCCACTACCCTTAAACCGAAACCAACGTTTCGTCCCACTAAAAGTCCTTTCGGATTAGGGAATGCTCTTAGGCATCACAATGATGATGGCAGCACCAATGATCTTGTAACTTGATCCAAACCCCAAAGTCTTATTGGTCATTGGAAAACTCGAGAGGGGAATCCAGATCGGATATTCAAAAAAAAAAGTACCCGAAGTATAGAGTAACTGATCTTGCGACACAACTTGAGTTGCCGACCACTAATAGTCATCAGCAAACTCGAGAGGAGAATCTAGATTGATCACTCATGAAAAAGTGTCACTACAAGAGTAGAGTCGTCGATCTCGTAGCTCAACTTGAGTCACCAAGCCACAAAGGCGCAGAGACTCCGAGCAAGAATTGCAATGAAAAAATACAAAAAAAAATACAAGCATAGTCTGAAAGGACATAGTGAAAACCCGAAAGGGCGCTGTAAGTAAAATAATCAAATTATGGCAAGATCAAAGCCACCGGCACGATGAAAACTCTAAAAAAGGCATCGATGCGCAAAAATGTGGAAACTAGGTCTGGTGAAAATCATAATTGGCACCAGGGGCAATAAGGGCAAACAAAAAAATATATAAGAAAAAAAAACTCCTGGCTCACAAGAGTATAAACTGTGAACGGCAAAAAAACTTTTCAAAATCCCGAGACCTGAGTAGATAATAGTTTTTCAATACTAGGGCACTGGGGATACTCTAAAGGAACCAAAAGAATAATTGACGTTTATATCCCCTGTGGTTGGCAAAAATACCAAAACCGTCATAATCAAAGATTTTTACAAACTCTGAATTTATCGTACTCATTTGATAAAGACATTTCATTAAATTTCAAAAACTACTATTTTGGCCAATGACGACAAATTCAAGACTTATTCAACAAAACTTTGTGTTTTCAAGAACAATAGATATACCTAAGGCCAAGTAAATACAAAACATATTTTCTTTGCATTAAATATTTCAATATTTTTGCATATATTCCTAAATGGCAAGAAAAATAAAGAGGGAATACAACACGCAACCCTTCAAACATCATGGTAAGAAATAAAAAAGGAGTCAAGGCGTTCCTCCAAAGTACAAATCCAGATAACTTGGCTAGTTATCACTCTTTCAGCATCTGAAGCGTCACAACTCACCAAATATGTTGCAAAGTCATCAAAATGAAGACTCTAGACAAGCTTATCCCTCAACTCAGCCATTTTAGCTCGAAGCCTAGCCACTTCACCACTATCACTAGATCTTCATCGTGCAAGTTCGGATGTGTCAGTCTGCATCTTTTTCTTGGATTTGAGCCAAATAGCCTGAATTCGGCGATGATTAGTTTGGGGACTCCTCCACTTGATCTCGATAATCAAAGAAAGATGAAATACCAGGACGTGTTCGAGGCATTATCTATACCAATTGCCTCCTAGATATGAGTTCTCGAATCTAATGCAAGTATTACGGAAATAGGTAGGCTGCAAAGACAGGTCTACTCAAAATCTCAACTCAGCTCCATTTTTTCATGAGTCGACTTAGAAGTATGATTGATAAATGACCAAACAACTCGCTAAAATTCTTGGGAATAAGCACACCCTGATCATAGCCAAATTGCCGAAGAACCCGAAATGGTAGATAATGAGTCATCTCATGAAGACTAACCAAGACAAGAAAACGGGCCCAATCAAATTTAATCACGGGAAACCCCCAAGGTGGCAATGCACCAACCCATCTCACATCCTCATCATCAAGGTTGCAAATGAAGGCATACCATTCCTCTTTACCACTCGAGACCAAGGGAACAACTCACCTTGACATCATGAACACAAATCAATCAATAAAAGAAAAAATCATAAATAAAAAAGTCAAAAAAATCAAAAATCAAGAAAATACAAAAAATCAAAACTCAAATAAAAAAAATCAAGAAATTTATCAAAAATCAAAAGAGTTTCAAAAACCCTTTTGAGTTGCATTCAACTCCGATTTATTAAAACATGACTAAAAATATCACAATTTCAAAACTAATCAAATTTTTGTCAAATCTAATATCTCACACGAGCTCTGCTCCATCGAGATCAAGGAATTAATAAGGCAAAATTCTGTCAGACCCCGTGCTTGGGTAGCCATTTTCTATAAAGTCATTAATTCAATCGGTAATCCGAAGTCGTATTTTTGCAAAAGATTTTCTGATCAATACAAATAAGGGTTTATTCTATTCTTTGTAATTCTTTGCACGCAATTCCTGCAAAAAATGGCAGTTGTAGACACTCCAATTTTAACAGGCCCCCTACTCAAAAGGACCCAAAAATAACAGTTTTTCAATAAAAATTGGCCAACGGACCTCAAAAGCCCGAATCACCAAAATATGGCATTTTATCAAAAAATGGCCCTTAAGACCCCCCTATGGGTCTAGTGGGCCCACCCAAAAAGATTTGGTGTACTCACCTTCACCGCTCCACTTCCAAAACTAAAAATACGGATTTTTAAATAAAAGTCGTCAACGGGCCTAAAAAGCCTAATTTGTTAACACGTGACATTTTGATTAATCCAATGATTCCAAAAATCCCTAAAAAGATAAATAAATATAAAATGAGACTTGAGATACTCACCACTTTCCATATCCCTCACCACTCCACCTCCGAATCCAAAAAAACCCTAAGTCCGTTCAAAGTCCACAAACCCTCAACTCTCAAAAGTACATTTTCTCACTTTACCCACCTAACCTAAATTAAATCCCATATCAATTAAACCCTAAAACTTACCCCCCCTCCTTAAAAATCCATTTAAAACTGACCCTTACCAATTCTAAATAACCTAAAATACTTCCTAAAATCCAAGCCCAACCCACCAAAGCCCATAAACCATTATCCATATCAAACCATATCTATAATTCATAATCCATAATCCTAACCTACAAACCATTATCCATATCACCTAATCACTCTTTTGATCATCAAATGTGACACATGTCATCACCTCATCTTACCTGTAAAACCCCAAGTATTCAATTCGTATCTCGAGAAAAAAATAAAATTTTGAGAAGATCTTGAAAATAGGACTTAAGGGTAAAACTTTAGGATGTTTCTAATCATTTTTAATAAAATTCGATCTCACCATTAGATTCAAAATGATTGAAAAACATACTTTAGCCTATAAGAACTCTCAAATGCGAGTCCAAACATAAAAGTTGTAAAATGCTCGATTATCGAGTCGGACTAGGTTAAAATAGTAACTTTTTGTTAGAGTAAGAATTATTAAGATTTGATTATATCATTGGGTTCGTAACGAAAAATTATTAAATATGGACTATTTATTTATCATTTTTGGAGCACATAAAGTCAAATTATTGTCAAAAACGAAAATGACGTCAATTTTAGAGGTCACCTTAGACAAAAAATGTAAATTTTTGTTAGAGATAGAATTTGTATAAATTGATCATACCATTAGATCCGGAATGAAAAATTAGATAAAATAAAGTATTTATTTATCTGATTTGGAATCCAGATGATCAAGTTATCATCGATCAAAACAATAGGCAAAATATCGATTTTGTCTCAAAGTTATATAAATAATTTTTAAAATTTTTTTTTATCATTGTCTTCCCCAACCCATCCAAAAAAACTAGCCAACGATTTTTTTTTTAAATAATTTTTTTTCTCAACATTCCAACTCAGATTCGTGGTGAACCGCTCGTCGTCGACGATCGACGCAGAAGAGAGAAACGTCCGCAGCCTCGTTCACTACAAAACCCACCCAACCTTTTTTCGTTTCACTTTCTTTTTTACCCCGTATCGTCAAAAATCAGCTGTATATATATGGGGATTTCAAAACTTCAACCTCGGATTTTACCTGTTTCGGGGTCAAACCGTCCTCCGTCTCACAAGGAAGAAAAGACGACAGCATCGAGATCTTCAAAATCACCGGGTCAGATTCAAAAATCAGCCACTTTGAAGTCTGATCTATCTTGATTTTCATGCCATTTAGATCAATTTTCGTGTCGTTCGTCTCGATTTTCATGCACGCATGACAATTCCGTCACCTAAATATCGTAAGGAACTTTCAATTTCTATTAGTAATCGTAGATTGTGAAAATTACATTTAAGATTTTATTAAAAATTTGTGGTAAGTTTCTAAAAATATAGAATTTAATTGATTATTTCAAATTCACGTCAGAATTTACATGTTTGATATGTTTAACTGTATTTTATAATAAAATATACGTGGGTAGGATATCTCACTGGGTTATTTCCGTTAGTTAGGTTCTGCGCACCGCTCGAACCCTGTTTTGATCTAAGTTTTGGTACTTTTTCAATGTTATTGAAAAAAAATGAATTTCATAGTTGGAAAAAATGATTTAATATTCAATGAACTCAAATTGAATTGATGAATATCAGAAAATGGATATTTTGTTTGAAAGATTGAAAACGGTAAAATTCGAAAATGAGAAAAATGGTATAAAATGATAAAATGTCAAAGTCACACCCGAGGGGTAATGTTTGTATTTTACATTGTTGTGTTATGTGTAGGTTGGTAAACGGATATCCAGGGATAATGTTACTGGTTGCATGTTTATTTACTTTCTGTTAGTGCGAGACGCTGTTTACTTTTCCGTTCTGTTATTTATTTTAAGCCAGATGGCCATACTTGCATGGTAGGAAACTGGATATCCATTCTCAATCTTGTATTGTTAATTTCTCTTTTGTTTTCAAATGAAAATAATATATATATATATGTAGCTATTTTGTGAGCTGTTAAAGAGTCTGTGAATGCTTGAAGAGATAGTGCGTCATATCATCCGGAGTAATGTACTATCTTGGGATGTACAGTAAGGACCACCAAGCTCATACGTGGTATAGGACGCGTATGAAAGTGGAGTCACAATTGGAATCTGGGTTATTCTTCTCTATCTTTACCAGTGAACTTGTAATGTAAAGGTGGTCGTATACGAATGATTTGTATATTTGGGAATCACATGCATGCGTGATAGGCATAAATGAAGATGATTAGTCAGTGATCACTAACAATCTATAGTAGTCGAACGTTCTGACACATCGAAAAGAGACCTATTGCTTATGGTCACGTCAAACGACCAGCCTGAACCGGATAAATGGTCTCACAAGTGTAGTAAACAACGACCAGCCACAAAATCAGGAACTACTATTTTATTATGAAACATCATGTCGTAATTTGGAGAGATCCAGTTGTGAATCTCAACTCTCTAATTTCACTACTCCACCATTATGTATTATGTATTTGTTGCCTTATTTTGATATATATAAAATGAAATGCACGTTTAATATTTTCATTTGATCAATTAGATTTGTATAAAAAAAGAATGTATTATAGTGAGTACTGCTGATCGATATAATGTGAGTTTTAAAATGTTTAGTTGCTCATCCCTAGCTATATGTATTAGTTAATCGTAGTTTCTTCTGTAAAACTTTGCATATTTTAAATGATTCAGTATGTTTATTCGTTCATGTTAGGAGAGATTTTTGACAGAAATTGTTTGATTCCCTACTAGGTACATTGTTACTCACCATTTCCTTCTTTATTTTTTAGTTTCAAATTCAGAACTTGGCGAGGCAGGTATAGAGCACGAGTGAAGATCATCTGATGGGTCAGATGACAGCCAGAGTTCGTCACCTGGTAAATATTAGGGTTACACCCCCTAGTGGTGTCAATTTGTCCATGAATATTATAGATGTTGTTCTGAGCGTTACGACTTTTGTTAGAGTGAGAAATTTTTGTATATAAGCTTCCGCACTTTGATCTATCGTACGTTATTAGATGTATATAAGGCTTCCGCTAGCATTCTATTTTATATGTATATATGTAGGATTGTATGTCATTTATCAAGTGCAGATTGAACGCCTTGGAATACTAACATAAACAGATGAGACCATGCTGAAATTTCGAGATGTCATCTAATACCTCGAGATTTGACATAGGGATTTGTGTTAGTGTTTGGCAGGGCGCCACATCACTTCCCCCATCCCACTACCGATCCCATCACCATTTCTCTAAACATCATCTACTCATACATCAACTCATCACATTTTCTCTAAAAAAATCTATTTACTCACATCAATCCATCACCCTCCCCTAACCTACCATCATCATTCCCTACAAACTCCTATCTCCCTCTAACCTACCATCATCATTCCTACAAACCCATACCTCCCCCTGACCTACCATTATCATTCTCTACAAATCCATCTGTACAACTTAAACCTATATCCCTCCTTTCAAATTAAACACTTATTCTCTCTTCATCAATTCATCTAAACCCCTAATCTTCACATATCTTGTCACATGTCACAATTTCCCTTACCCTCCCAAAACCTAATCAACCACCCTCTTAAACACCACTATCTTACCTCACCCAACACTCCACCCAAATGGATTGGGTAAGATCCAAACCATTTAGATCAAAACATTACCCATTTACCTTCATTACAAAACTACATTCCTCTCTACTCTAAATTTCATCCCCCCACCTTCAAAACCTATGTCATTCTCTACTCTCCCAATAATTCACCCCACTATATCCCTAAAGTAACCCCTAAACATCTATAAATACCCCTTCATCTTCCTATAAATGGGGACTAGTTCTCCCACCAAATCTTACAAAAAAAAAAAATCTACTCTCAACTCATCTCTATTCTCTACTCTCTTCTACTTCACTTTCAACCTTCTCACATTACTCTAAAATACATAGTCATATTTTACTAAGGACTCAAAGAAGAAGACATAAAAGAAGAAGAAGAAGAAAGAAAAGAAGAAAGACATTAAGGCTTCAAGGTGGGACATACCTCCCTCTCTCTCCCCTTTCCATTTCCCCATTCTACTTTCCCTCTCACTTCTTTTTAATTCTTCTTTTAGAAAATTTTAAGATGTGATGTTCTCACTCCTATCTCTGGTAGATCGGGGTTGTAACCACCTTCAAAAATAAAATCATTTTAAAACCCTCAAATGATTTTGTAGCAACCGGCATTCGGATTCTTCTCGACTTATGAGAATGGATCCGTAATCGAAGCCAAAACTTTTCAAAAATATGATTTCCAAGGCTAATGTCCATTAGGATCATCTCTTTCAATGAGATGATCCTTATGAACTAAAGTCAGCAGTAAAGCCAGTAATAAATCCTTACTTAGGGTACAAGTTATCGACACGTGGCACTTTATAATTATTCATAATTTTTTAATCAAAATGACTGTGTTGAATTGAGGTTACCACCACTTGGTAAGGAGAAAAGGGTGCCTAACACCTTCCATTTTCTCCAATCGAACCGCTTACTTTGATCTCAATGTTAGATTGGTATCTTATCCATCGAGAGTCACTAAACGCCAAAATGACAGCTTTTCTAAAAATGAACATCGGGTAGCCATTCACACCTTTTTCCAAATATGAATGGTGGTGACTCAAAAATTAATTTTAAAATATACATTAACCAATCCCAAATAACCTAAAAGCTTTCCAAAAACTTAATACCAACACACCAAAGCCCAAACCCATTTAAATCCACAAATCAATACCCACACTATATCAACCAATCAAATTTTGATTATCAAATGGATACTTGTCCATACCACAACTCACCTCCCAAAAATCATCATACCCAACTAACCCTCCACTTTTCTCTAACACAACTACCAACTCACACCCCTACACTCCATGTTATAAACCTAATCTATCACCTTTTTTCTAACATAACTACCAACTCACATCACAACCCACACCTCCCTTCATCATTTACCCTCAACTTATTCTCACAAACCATCCCCACACCCCTTCCCTTCAATCAACTCACTCAAACGCTCCATCTCTATACCTTTTTTACACTTGTCACAATCTCATTCATCCTTCCAAAAATCTAAACACCTAACTCCTTACACAACTCATTATTTTTTAACTTTTCACCCTATTTTGCCCTTAAAAGTAACCCCCCATCCCTATAAATACCCCCCATCACCTTCTAAATGGGTTCCAAGTCTAAGTCTAAAAAATAAAAAAATTAAATTTTCAACTTTCTACTCATCTTTTCTCTACTCCCTTCACTTCATCTACTCTAAAAAAATCACACTATCATAACTCACTAAGGACTCAAAGAAAAAGAATAAAGAAAGAAGAGAAGAAGAAGACATTAAGACTTCAAGGTAGGGTTGAGGATAACATATTTTCTTTCTCTCTTCCCTCTCCATATCCATCTTCTACTTTCCCTCTCACTTTTTTAATTTTTCTTTTTAGAAAAATCCTTGAGATATTATGCTCCCCTCCCCTATTTTCAATAAGTCGAACTTTGATTTCGGTTGAAAGTATAGGGGTTGTAACCACCTTTAAAATAAAACCGTTTTAATCCTTCAACCTATTTTTAGACAATTGGTATTTGGATCCTTTTCAACCCATGAGAATAGACCCATAATCATTAGCCAATACTTTTCACAAACATATGTAGTTCCCAAGGTTAAATTATTATAAGGATCATCTCCTTCAATAAGATGATCATATAATTCGAGCCGAAAGCAAACCCCTTCTTAGGGTACAAGTCGTCAAACACGTGACACTTTTATTTTATTTTCATTTTCATTAAAAAATGACCGAGTTATTTTGAGTTTACCACCACTTGGTGGAGAGAAAGGGGTGCCTAACACCTTCATTTTTCTCTAATCGAGTTGTTTATCCTGATCTTAGGTTGATTGGTATCTTATCCATATGAGAGTCACTAAAATGTCAAAAATGACACTTTTTCTAAAAAATATATATTAGGTGACCATTCACACTCTTTTATAAAAATGAATGGCGGCGATTGCAAACCTTCGTAGAAGTGATATTCGAAATTAAGAATCACGCATCTACATTGTCCTTCTAGTAAGACTAGGGAGATTTTTAATTTGACCTACCCTACTGTTGGGTAGCGCCCGCACGTTGATCTGCGCATGGTACCACTCAATTGGCTTGGACACGTGTACGGTCTAGATAATTGTACAGTTATTTCTCTCTACAATACCAAATGAGAGATTTTATTAGCACACTTTTTTTTTCCTTTTAACATCCCCATTATTTTGAAATTAGAGACATTTCCCAAAACGTGCACAATTTATGTCAAAATTCCAATTTTGGTACATTGTTCATTTTAATTCTTAACATCTGTTTTCAAAGTGAATTCATCACTTTTATAATCAACGAATTCGTTGATAAAGTACCAGTGAAATTGTTGACATGGCAAAATTGTTGATATTTTATTAATGAATTCGTAGATTGTAAAAATGATGATTCACTAGAAAAACATGTTTTGGGAATTAAAATGAATAGTGTATGAGACTAAGAATTTCTTCATATCCCAGTCAAGAAGGGGAGATTCACCCTTGAAATTGGTGAAATGAGATGAGTGTGTTATTAGTAAAATGTTAAAGTGTTGAAATAAAAGTTCTGTATAAAAAGTATAGACGAGAAAGTGAGAAACCCATCTTTGGTATTTCCCGCCTTTCCCTCTCTCTTCTCTCTCATTTGTTGTTTCCCGCTCTGAAAACCAACCCTAATTAGCTCAAATGGGTCTGAAACAAGCTGCAACTGATCCAACTACAGACGCTAAGAAACGAAGGCGGGTCGGATTCTCTAATATTGGTGAGTATATTCGGATTTAAAACTTCACAAGATCTCTTTCCTGCATGTATTTCCATCAGAAACTCTCGATTTTAGTGTATTTTTTTTTTTTTTTTACAGATGTTGGAGTTGAGGCGAACGATTGCATCAAAATTTTTCTGGGTATAATGGGTTTCTTCATCTTCAATTGAATCTTATGTATTTTTTTTTTTTCACAAATTCATTTGTTTATTTTGAGTAATTTTGTGAAACCCTTAGTTTTTGTTTTTTCACTCTATTTGAAATATTACCAGTTTTTGATATTATCATTTTTTCCCTCTAGAAGTGGGTAGTCTTTGGGCAGTTTGTTCTTCTTCAGTTGACCCAGTGAGACACAGGCTTGTGGAGATACCATCTCAATGGTTCAAATAAAGTGAGGGGTCAATATGTTGAAGAATGGGTTCATATGATATGTTTGGTAACACTTCTGAAGTCTGGAAACTAGAGATCAGACTTCAGAAGTTTCATCCAACATCCCCCATTGCTGGTTCAAAACTTCTGAATTTCGGTTCTGAAGTCTGAAATTTGATACGAAACAAAAAGAAATAAAGCTTCTGAAGTCTGAATTTTAAAGGTGGGCCACCTCCATTTGAACTTCAGAAGTGTTATCACAAATACACGATTTAAGGTAAATAGGCAAACAAATTTTGTACTTCAACCAATAAAAAAAGTAAAAGTTTATTATGTGAATGATCCATAGGTATCCCATTGACCTTGAATAATAGGTTTGAGATTTATGTTTATTGATATTTAAGTGATTGTTCTAGCTTGGTTTCTCAATCTTACCTTTCATTGAACTAGTTAGTTTGAAGATCTCCACTTCCTGTTTTTGATCGAATCAACGTATATCAAAGATTTAGGGCATTCAGGTTACATTTGAAATAGCAAAGAAGGGGGTACTAAAGAAGAAAATAATTTCTTAAAATATCAACTATTTGTAAATCATGGTATGAATCCTAGCTGTTTATTTGTATGGTATGAATGATTGAGATATCTTTTGACACAAGCCACATGTCACTTTGGGGCTAGATACACAGAATTTTGATGAGTAAAGGTTGTCCACTTTCAGATGGATTAACATGTAGTAATAAAAATGGGGAAATTTGTTCATTTGGGTTATGCATTAGTCAAATAGATGATTAAGGTCAAAGGGGTATATCACTAAATCGCTCTTAATTTTTCTTACTGAGGTTCATTTGTTATGAAAAACTATTGTGTAGTTAATAACAAAGAGGAAGTGGGTGCTGGAGATAGCTTTCATATTGATCCAGTTGATTTGAATCAATTTTTCGACGAAGATGGACGAATATATGGACACAAAGAATTAAAGGTTTGCTTCGCATTCATATCAATTTTAATTCTTCTCATAGATGTCATGCGGTGTCCATAACCCATATGATTTCATTGCTTTGTTTTGATTTGAATAGGGAAGCCGAGGATTAGTGAAGTCTATAAATTGAGATGGAGTAGTTATTTTTGATAGAATGAATTAAAAGTTATTTTTAAGATTTTGAAACCTTGTGAGTGAAGGGAGATTCTTCATTCCATTGAAGTGATTCCTCTCACATGTTGGTATGATTTATGCCAATTGGCCCTGTGTTTGTGCACCAAGATGATATCTTAATTCAATAATTCAAAGATTACACACAAGCTTTATCTCATTTTGATTCCATTTAAGTCTATGTTAGAAAATTTCATGTTATAAGTGGTATTGGAAAACTTACTCATATTTGTTTTTGTATTATCTTAAACCTCAACTTTTCAATTTAGGGCTACAGGGTCCGGTTCTGGTTGACCTAATTGGTACTAAAGTTGAGTTCATGTTAGATTCTGGTTTGTGTTGGTTTAACATCAACCCATGTTGAGCCAAACCTTTCCATCTTTAAGTTATTATCTACATATTGTGAATTGGATAATGTTTTATCAGTGCTTATGTAGGTCAGACACTTCTGTTTTTAGCTGTATTGTCTCGCTTGATGAGGGTTCACATTTCGTTATATATGGTTGTCTTTTTTTTTTTTTTTCTTTTATAAATAATTTTCTGAAAGAATGATTCAACAATACTTCTTTATTAAGTTGTTAAACAAAAATATAGTTGTTGTTGGCATTCTCACTATAAATCTACTTATATTTATTATGTTATGGAATAGTTCTATTATTGTTTAAAGTTTGAAAAACCTTCTGATTATGTTACATAGTTCAGTGCAGTTTTCTTAAAATCCTTTAACACATTTGATGCAGATTAACATTTGGTTGAGTAGCGTATCGTTTCATGCTTACGCTGATATTTCATTCCAGAGCACATCTGATGTACGTATTGCCTGCTTATTATTATTTATTTGTTTTCCCCTGTTTTGGATATGACAATGATGGTTAGTAAGTACATAGCTTTAATACTGTGTATATTTGATTTCTAGAAAATACCTTGGACGGATGGATCCGTTTACAGCCAAGTAGGCTTTACACTAATCCTGATTAGCAATGCATAAAAAATAAAATGATAGAAAAACTTGGTTGGCTCACTTGCCTTAGGTCAACTCCCTTCCCCCCCCCCCCCCCCCCCCCGGGCCACCACACACACATTCCCATCTCCAAATTTAAGTTGGTTATTGGGATTCCTTAGGTAGTTAACTAATTTCTACTATCGACAAATTTGAATAGGTTTTGTTTCTTGAATTTCTTAGCCTTTTATCTTATGGCAATGCTCTAACATTAGCTATTATTTCATTGTTGTAAGGGTGGAAAGGGGATCACAGATCTGAAGCATGCTCTTCAGGTACCCCGTTAATCACCCATGTTAAGCTATTATTTGGTTTCATCTTTGCATTCATATTGAGCATTATATTGTTACGACAGAAAATATTTGGTGAATCTCTGATTGAGGAAAAGGATGATTTTCTTCAAACTTTCTCCACAGACAGGCATATCAAGTTTGTTCCATTACTTACCTTCATCATCAATGATTTAAACTTACCTTTGTTTGTGTATGCTCATGTTTAAATCTCTTTTAGTCAATATTTTGTTATTCATTTGATTCAATGGTCTCAGAAATGTCATTTCAAATGGAGAGGTTGTGCATTGTGAAGCCACCAAGGGACACAATAGCATATCCAATAATCAGCTGGAATCAGAGGCTTTTACAGTGGAGGTGTATTTCATATTTCCTTCTTTCTTTTACATGCATTATAATTTAGTTGTGGCAACAGATGCCAAAGGAACTGGACTCTTGACTAGCGATATAAACTTAGATTGTAAAATAGAGGCCAAAATGGATGCTGTATGTTAGCTCATGGATATGTCTACACAATTTTTATTACCTGAATATTGAATATTTAGTATCTTGATTGTAGACTGCATTGGGTCTCTTTTGGAAATTCTGAAATCTCTAGTTTAAAGGCATGTGAGACTTATCTAAAATATTTGAGGTATTTACAGTGTTTCTAAAGGCCTGTGAGACTTACGTCTTGAGACGCGCCTTAAGGTGAAGTTCATTAAAAATGCTTTGAGGCCCAAGGAAGAAAGTAAAATATAGTTGAGGTGAAGTGTCTAAAAGGCGTATGTCTTTCAATCGAGGCATATGCCTCATGTTAATTTATTTGTTTTGTCATTTAAAAAATAGATTATTAATTGTATTTTCCATTTACCTCCCATCTCTATTCTCTTTCTTCTTATTCTTATCATCATCTTCTAATTCCTTTTGTTATTGGCATGCAACATAGTTGCAGCATTTATGAAGTTGCAAGTTGGATTAGTTGGTAAATTCTATGGGTTTTGACACTATAGACCTAGGATCGATTCCCGTCCTCACTGAGTTATTGATTTTATTAAAATCTCGCTTATCCAGTGGCAACACAAAAAATTGAACCTAAAAGAAACATAATTGGTGCACTTAAAAATAAATTCGAATATAAAATAATAATGGATCAAAGAAATTTTTTGAAGTGTTTCGATTCCCGTCCTCACTGAGTTATTGATTTTATTAAAATCTCGCTTATCCAGTGGCAACACAAAAAATTTAACCTAAAAGAAACATAATTGGTGCACTTAAAAATAAATTCGAATGTAAAATAATAATGGATCAAAGAAATTTTTTGAAGTGTTTTGGGCCATGCATAATTTTATTTAGTATTTTGTATTATGCAGCGAAATTTATTGAAAAATAATATTTTGTTATATTTTATAATAAATATAAAAATAATTCAGTGTAGAAACTTTCAAAATTAAAATATATTATTTAACATTATTCATGTTTGGGATTAAGACTTATAATTCAATTATGAAGATTTGAAACTTAAAATTTGGAAATACATACTTAAATTTTCTTTTGGAAATATGTGGTTGCTATTCTATTATTATTATTATTATTATTTCAATTTCAATATTAATTATTTATATATGATATTATTTATTTAAAAATTTCATGCATGTGAGGCTTACATCTTATGCCTTGAAATGCTAGCCAATCTCATACCTTGCTTCACTTAATGTTTGAAAGCATTACTACAACCAAATCATGTGACACTTTCCATTTAACCTATGGCTATATCTTATTTGAAAGCATGCTTCTGCAAGTGTTTTTAAATTGATCGAAATCTTTTTTGGACTTCCCCTTGACCTCTCAAAGCTAAGGGTGCAACTTGGGTGGTTGGGGGAAAACCTAACTCGAGCCTTGATCTACTCAAGCAAACTTAGGTTGTCAATGGTCCTGGTTGGTCCATAATCAGCCCGATCCTAACTGGACCTCAAAATCCTAAACCTAACTTTTCCCTTCTAATGGTTGATATTAGGTTTGGCCAAATAAAAATTTGCCTATGTCCAAGCTCGTATTGACTCACAAGTTTTCGAGCCTTTTTATGGTCTGGTTCACTAGGAATTTTTTCTATATATAATAAATATAACCATAATAGTATTATCTAAAAGATAAGGGGCAAAGGTTCCCCCTTCTCCTTATCTCAATTTTATCTCCTCACAAAGTAGGGGTTGAGATTTAATCTTGTCACGGATCTCGAGATTGTAAATCAAATATCCTTTCTCACGACTTTCCATCTCCTCTCTCTGATTGTGTTAGTAGTCTCACTGATGTAGGACATCTACAGCTCTAAATAGTTTTCTAATTCTATTAAATTTTTATTTCTAGTAGGATTTCTATTTCTACGTCTAATAGAATTTCTATGTCATAGTTATGTTAAAAGTACAATTCCTTGTTAGTTTCTAATTGTTAAATTTGTTTTTATTATTTAAACTATAATTAGAAGTGCTTAGAAATCTCTAATTTGAGTTCTAATAGGATTAAAAAGTTAATATTATGTTATAAATAGGTTAGGAATATTAATTTTTAGTGTTTTAGTAGGATTATAAGTTGTTGTGATGGAGTTATCTTATATAAGGAGCTTCAAATCCAAAAATCAATAATCAATCCAATTATCTTTTATCTTTTAATTACTTTTTAGCTTCATGCTTCTTTTTCTTTCAAGTTAGTGCTTGTTTATCATTGAATCTACTAATTCAAATTGATTTTGGGTGTTTTATTGAATCTATTGATTCACGTGCTTCTGCTACGTCACTCACTTTTATCTCTTTTGTGTTCTAGGTCATCTTCAACCTCTATCTTTTTCAATTCCTTTTGTATGTCGTCTTTAACATTTGATTTCTAGGTTTTAACCTAGATCGTGGTGGAAGAACATGTCTTTCCAAAACTCTTGAAGGAGAAGAACTGAATCTACGAGTGACTCGGGACTTGCCTTTGTTGTAACATTGGTTCCGATGTTGAGTGAAGACAACAAGTGTCTGAGGATTTAACTTTTAAGATCCATCTTTGTGCCACCTCGACATTCTAAAATGAGGGTGTTGATGGGTTGTGGTCTTACAATTGGCTAGTTAAACTCTTTGATTTGTTTTATCTCTTCTGATAGACATCCATTTAATCTGAATGACTTAATTGAGTTTGGGTTGGATTATATCTTGCAAATCTCTAAATTACAATGTGGGTTAAGTTTGTGTTTTCCCCACTAAAATTTAGCAGTTCAATTAGTTGTTTGGTAAAAATGGGTTTATTTTCATCGTAGTGGTGTTATTTTTTTTTTGAAAAAAAAATAAAATATGATGGGGGCATAAGAGGGGGTATGTCAAAGAGTCGTGATAATATGACGCCCCTCTTACGCCCCTGTCACAGAACCGTAGATCTTTTTCCTCGAGATACATAAGAAAAAGATTTATGCTTATGCGTATCCTGAGGCAAATGATCTACAGTTCTGTGATAGGGGTGTATGTCAGAAAGGGGTGGCAGAAATCATTACACTTAGAAGTATTGAAAATTTTAGGGTCTTATTAGTTTCCTAAATAAGGGGTTAGAATCAATTTGTGTAGTTATTGAATCGCAAAAATACTCATCTGATAGTGTTCAATTGAGTAGCTTGAGTTTCAAAAGTATAGGTGTTAGAGTTCTTATTTAATGTTGTGTGGGCCCAATACTTAAGCCCACATGACCCATGTCTTATTTCTCATTCATGTAAGGTCGTGCGGCCCTAATACTTAAGCACACACAACCAACCACATGTTTTTAATATAAAAGAGGGGTCAAACCCTATTGGGAGTGATCTACTCATTTCTCCTCTAGTTTTCTCCTTAACCCTAATCTTCTAACATGGTATTAGAGCACTTCTACCATTAGATTTGCTCGTTTTCTCTTCTTTTCTCCCTCTTTTTAATCCCTTTCTCTTCCCTTTTCAATTCGGTACTTCCAAATCCTAAAGCCTAGATTCCAAAAAGAGATTATGTGTTTGAGGTTTGTTTGTTTGCACGTAGATGTTTATCTAGGACTTGGTTTGTGTTTGGTTATGGTGTTTATGAATGTTTGAGGAATTGGTGGATAGTTTTGAAGTCCCAAAATTCAATTTTAAGAATAAATTTGTGAATACTGTCATGTGATTAGTACTGCGTGAATAGTGCCACATGAACAATGTTTTCTGCATGATTAGTGCTTGTTGAACAGTGTCCCATGAGCAATGTTTTTTGTGTGAATGGTGCTGCGTGAACAATATTTTCTGCAAAAAAAAAAAGAAAAAACACTTCATCGGCTTCTCAATCAACAATTTGAAAATTTCCCCGGATTACAATTTTTTTAAAGTGTTTTTGGGTTTTGCAATTTATTTTAATCGTTGTTTCATTATCCTCTCAACCCTAGCTGCATTTCATAGTATGCCCCTAAGGATACTCTATATATTTTTGAGATGTTTTTTTCATCTCTGTGTGGGTTTTTAGTTTACCCCTCCCCGAATTTTCTTGGAATCACACCAAGAATGGTGGAGAACTCACTTTACTCCATAAAAGAAACTCTTTCTTCATTCATCAAAATCTTTGTTGGTAATTAATTAAAAACACCCTAATACAATCTATAAAGAAAATAAATCAATAATTCTAGTCAAACTAAAATACTAAATAAATAAACCTAATTTTCATAATTTCCTCTCTTATTTTTCAAATCCTAATATACTTAAATAAAAGACATAGTAAAATTACTAAAGTGCCCCTAAATATTATACTAAGACCAAGAGCTAATAAAAGATGAAAATAAACCCAAAAAACATAAAATTAAAGTTCTAAAACAGAAAACTAAATAGATAACTAATCTAAAATAATCCCAAACAATAAAACGATAAATCTATACCCAAATAAGTGAAAACCTAAATAATTACAAATTTTCCATCGGAAACCATGACATTTGACTTGATTTCTGTTCCGCATTAGAAATTTTAGGGTTGTATTTGTTCCCAAAATATGGGGTTAGATCAATTTGTGTAGTTACCGAATCGCAAAAAGACTTCCTCTAGTTCTAGATATTCGATATATGTTCTTTATTTTGGGATTTTCAGAAATTTTGTATAATAGGGATGTTGGTTTGTATAATCTTTAAGCATGTTCTTTGTTTGTGAGTTTCAGACATTTTGAATGATGGGGACCATATCTGTAACCATCTTTTCAATTTATTTATTATTTTAGGCATATTCTATGTTGCGGGATCTTCAGAAATTTTGTATAAAGTTTGGGTCTTAGAAGTCTGGGATTTGTGGCTAGTGGTATCTTTTGGTGGTGTTATGAAGTGCTAGGGAAATTGGGGGTTTACTACTTTGAAAAATGGGAGCTGCTTCCAGCATGGGTTTTCACGACAACACAAGATAGGTGTCAAGACTTTTAATGCGTAAGATTATATAATATGAGTAACATGACCCAAACCCCATCACCCAGCCCATTGACAGCCTTGACCAAAATGTTGCACAATCTGAGCTTGAGCATGAGCTGCTCAACTAGAGCCCAATCCAAGGTGAAAATTGTGTTGACTTGGGTTCTGCTGGGTTTGTGAGAGAATGCAAAGAAGCGTCCAAACAAGTTGCATCTACACCCACCTTACACTTTTTTACTCCACATCACACTTTCTAACTGGTGCTTTCCATGGTCTCCTTGCATATGCCCAATAAATGGAAAGAAACTCTATATATCCAATCGAAATCTATCTTAATCTTATCCTAATCCTCACATGATCATGATTTGGTGTATCAAAGTATACCCTATTACAATGCATCATACATAAATAGTGTTACACAATTGACTTTAATCACTTATCAGGATTACTTCTTTCGTTCCTATGCACTAATTTCATTAATATATATATATTTTCTAGTCTCTTTCTACTTATCCGTCTATCTTATTGTCCTTGCTCAATGCCTTATAATTATGTACACTTTACTTCTTGATTGCTCAACATTCATTTCCTCTCGATCTATTTCTGTTAATCTTTTGCCTTTTTTATTTTCTATTTTGGTTGGCATACATGTGTATTTGAAGGTTTGATTCTCCTTCCTCAGCATCAGGTAATTCGCATGGCTGTAAATAGCATGCCTGTTGGAGAGCTCTATTGTCGGTTAGTACCTCTTGTGCTTCTTCTTCTTGATGGTAAGTCTTACACCTTGTCTTGTACTATGGGAGCATTTGATTCTTGCTTATATTTGTTTGTGACAATCCATATGTGATGCCAATCTGTGACAAGTAGTCTCCTTTGGTTCAGGTGGCAGTCCTATTGACATAACTGATCCAAGATGGGATATCTTTGTTGTGGTTCAGAGGAAAACAGATCAACACGGAGATATTCATTTTAAATTGCTTGGTTTTGCAACTGTTTATCGGTTTTACCACTACCCGGACAGTTCACGCTTGCGTATCAGTCAGGTACCTGGCCTTATATAGTCACAATTCTAGTTATGTAAAAAAAAAAAAAAAAGATTTGGGCACCAAATATCAGTGCCCAAGTCACTAGATCGTCTAATGTTTCTTGGTTGAATGGTGCTCCAATGCCTTGAGCACTATGATTTGTTGTTCCATCTGTATCCTCCGTAATCGGTTATTCTTATGTTTGATTAAAACATTTTCCGGATTAGCATTGTGGCTGAAGCTTTCCAAAATCAACTAAGAGATTTTTTTAATCAATCAGGAAAACTATTTTTTTATCCTTCTATATTAACAAAATGACGTTTTAAGATACTGGGACAGACACTGATTGTGTGTGTTGAGAAGCCTAAACATGAATCTGGGTTGTGCCAAAGCTATTTTTACGACTGCAACTACGGATTGCTCGGAGCTACAAGTTTAAAAAAATAATAATAAAAAAAGAGAGATTCCATTGGCACACCAACTTTTGCTAATGCCACCCCAATTCATTTGTAAATCACCAAAGAATTAGAACACATCTTGGGCTGGCGTTAGTAAAAGTTGGTGTGACAATAGAAGCTATCTAAAAAAAAGTTGAAAGTGTTTCCGTTTCTTAGACAGGAAAATAATTCTGTCATGACTAATTTTTGTATCCTCTTTAGTATGTCTGATATGATAATATGCTTTGGTGGCAGATACTTGTACTGCCTCCCTACCAAGGCCAAGGTCATGGTCGCCACCTTCTAGAAGTTCTTCACTCTTTTGCGATATCTGAAAATGTTTATGATGTAACGGTTGAAGAGCCATCAGATTACCTCCAACGTGTCCGCACTTGCATTGATATCCTTCGCTTGCTTGCTTTTGAAACCATTAAACCTACTATTACTTCAGTTTCTTCACAAATGAAGCAAGGGAACTTATCAAAGAAAACCTACAAGATTCAATCAGACCCACCTTTAAATGCAGTTGAAGATGTCAGAAAAAAGATGAAGATTAACAAAAAGCAGTTTATCCAATGTTGGGAGATTCTCATATATCTTGACCTTGATCCCAATGACCACCAATATATGGAGAACTATCGAACCCTTATTTCTGACCGAATGAAGGCTGACATTATAGGGAAAGATTCCGGGACTTGTGGTAAACGGGTAATCGAAGTTCCAAATGATCATGAAATGGCATTTGTCATGTTTCGGTCGAGGGATAGTGAAAATGTAGACAGTATTGACACTGAAATTGAGAGAAATCAAACCAATCAGGAAGAGCAATTGAATCAACTAGTTGATGAACGAATGAAAGAGATCATGGAGATAGCACAAAAGGTATCTTCATATCGAATGTGAACTTTTAGCCATTCTGAGTAATTCTGTGTTGTGCTCTTAATAATATTGGTACTGATGCAGTTTATGGATTTCTATGATATTGTTGGTAGGTAACTTGTGACTCCATTTGTATTTCAGTATTTACTTATTTAAGAGCTTTTGAATATTTGATTTACAAAATTAATTGTGTCATGGTGAAGTTTCATTGTATATTCTGCTTGAATTATTTTTATCTTATGTGGTGACAGAAATGCTTACCCCGGCTATCATCGGTAATAAAAGAGTTAAAATGTAGCGAAAATAACCTGAAAGACCCAAAAAATTGGTTAACAGGAGGCTTGATGCCCGCCCCTACACGCAGTACATTCTGCAAACAAACAAAAGATCTTATTTGAATCAATTTGTCTTTTGAGCAAAACAGCAATGTAGCTATTAGAATACACATTCCCATTGGTTGTTTATTATGTTAAAAGCAAAATCATTTTATTTTACCAACTCAGGAAAAATTGTGAGTGTTCCATGGACCTTCTATGAAATCCGTTGTTGAACTGGTGGACCACGTTGTTGGATATCTCCAATGATGGAAGAAGACCCCTTGATCGAAAGTCCAATTTGTGAAGGTTTTTGTATAATTTCCTCTTAGGGCCTATTTGATTGCATGGAAAATGCTATTCCGTTGATTTCAAATTCCATGGTAAAATGGATTACATGAAAATTTGATATCAAGCGTTTGATTGTACCTTAGGAAAAAAAATAAGAGGAAGAAGAAGAAAGGAGAGAGTAAATAAAGACAAAAAAAAATGGATACATGTGGATAGATGAAATCCACATTTTGCTAGAATTTTAGAAGGAAAATAATTTACCATGATAAAATTAAATCTAACGCTTAAAATGTGATTTTTCTTAGGAAATGACTTACAACCTATATTTAAAGTTATTACTCACCCTTAAGTAGGATTATGCAAGATAGGGCATCGTATTTAAACTTTAACAAGTTCATTTGTTTGTTTTTTATTTTTTTTGGTTGGAAAAGAAAATTTTCAAACAAAAAATATGAATTATGTTTCAATTTTATGTATTTTTTATACAAACAAGGTGAGAAAGAGTTTACAAGTTGGCACAGATTAGTTAAAAGTAAAATTAGAAGATATTTAAATAATGCTAAGTACATTAAAGGTGAAGATGAGAAAAATAGTAGGAGATGAGGTTAGAGAAGGATTATTTTTAGATATTATTAAATGAGGATCACTAAAGAAATTTAGAACTAACAAGAGATACGAGTGAGATTTGGGAAGTTACTTGTATTTCCGTAGAATTAGGATTTTGAAAATAAAAATAGCTCTAATTAAGATTAAAATGGGTAGATGTTAGAATTACCAATATATAAGAATAAGAGAGACATTAAGAAGAAGTATACCAACTATTGAAATATTATACTTAAGACTCGGGATCCAATACAGTGTCCTGTTCCTATATAAAAAAAAAATAGGATCAGTGTATATGGGGTACAATTTTATTGGTGCCTGAAACACCTCTAATCAAGCTGGTCACACAGTCCAATGTATTTATTTTCTAATCAAATTGTGCCACGTAGACACTGTTCCTCTCTATAGGAATAGGACACCGTATGGGATATCGACTCTTAAGAGTCATGTTATGAAAATATAGGAAAGAGTGATTGAACAAAAGTTAATACAAGAAATGAACATATCAAAGAACTAATTTAATTTTATGTCAGGTAGAGATCAACCATCAAGCCACCCTTTCTATTTGGACAAATGATAGAGAAATATAGATAAAATTTGAATCTTTGTACAGAAAAATTATACGAAGAAAGCATTTATAGAGCTAATTGGTGGGTATTGAGAGAAAAGAAAAAGATCTGTATGGGTACATTGGCATAATTAAGGATATTTATGCAAGAGTTGTAGCTGTTGTAAGGGAAAATACAGAGGAGACAAATGAGTTCTCAATTACAATTAGTCTACATTAGGGATTGACTTTGAATTTATCTTTGTTTGTTCTAGTTACTGATGAAGTAACTGTGTGTATCCAATAGCATGTACCTTTGTATGTGTTAGTTACAATTATAAAGTATTAATTGACGGAACTAGAGAGAAGAAGCATATATAAAACTAAAATTATGGAGAGAGGTCTTGAAGTCCAATGACTTAAAAATAAGTAGAACCAAGGTAAAGTATGTGGAGTGTAAATTTAATATTAACACCCAAGACGAGGAATGTCCAACAAAAATTGATGGTTTAGAAATACTCTAAAGTGGTCACTTCCTTTATCTCATTTCTATCATACATAAGGATAGGCCGATTAATGAAGAAAGCTCCCATAGAATCATAGTTGGGTAGTTAAGGGAGGTCGATTACATCTCCAATCTCCAATTAGATGTGTCTTTACTTGATCTTTCTCTACAATATGGGTTCTTCAGTAGTTCTAGAGGATTAAGGCAAGGAAATTCTCTTACACTCTTTCCATTTGTTATTGTTCAGAAGCAGGAGGTAGAATGAGATCAAGAGTGGTTTCTAATGGAAGCTTATTTGGGTTTGTGGCTAGCCATAAAGGTCCATTAGTATCCCATTTGCATTTTGCAGATGATACATTGTTATTCATTAGTTCATCTTTCTCCCAATTTCATTTCTTGATATTTGCTTTGATACGGGTTTTGGATTCTCAGTTAACTTAAGAAAGAGTACGATATTTGCCATGAAATATGTCAGAGTTGGACTGATTGGCTTTCACGATGAGTTGTCAGGTTGGCTCTTTATCTTCTTCACCTTATTTGGGTCTTTCATTGGGGGTTCCATACACCAGTATGGTATTGTGGGATCTAGTGTTTAAAAGTGTGAGTAAGTTTAGTATCGTCGAAGGTTAGATATTTATCAAGGGGAGGCAAAATTACGCTCATCAGAAGTATGTTAGCACGTGTTCTTGTGCACTTTTTATCATTATTTTCTATTCCCAAAGAATGTGGGGCAAAATTGAATAAACTGATAAATGCATCTTTGAAGGAGGGCAAACTTGAAGAAATTTTCATTTGTTTGAAAAAAAAAAAGTGTGAGGGGTAAGGCTTTTGAAAATTAAGTCAAATGAATAAGGATTTAATGGGAAATTGGTTATAGAGGTTTGGATGTGATTGAGTGCCTTCGGAGGGGGATTGTTAGTGCCAAGTATAGGAGCGACAGGGTCGGTGGGTGGGTATGTGAGGTTTTTAAGTGGTTGTATGGGTGTGTCATGGAAGGGTATCCTTAGGCTATGTTTGGATTGAGAGAAGAGAAGTCAATGACGAGAAGAAAAGAGAAGAGAAACTGAGCTTCTCTTCCATCATGTTTGGATTGAGAGGAGGGAACTTACGATAACTTTGGAATTTTAAAATATCTAAAAAGTGAAAATATTTTTAAAGGATTTATTTCTATTTCTCTCCTCTTCTCTGCAATTATTTTCTCTTCTCTCCCCACTTAACAATCCAAACAAGAGAAATGGAGACTCATTTATTTTCTCTTCTCTTCTCTCCATTTCTCTCAATCTAAACACAATGTCAAAATCCGAGAAGGGTGAGAGGATCCATTTTTGGGAAGATAGGTGGTGCGCATCTCCCCTCATAACGTAGTTTTCAAGGTTGTATGCTCTATCGTGTAAGAAATGCATGATGGTTTAATTTTTTATGAGATCATTGGGAATGAGTACTACATGGGGTTTTAGAAGGAACTTTAATGATTGAGAGATTGATTAAGTGTTGTAGCTCTCAAGTATTATATCTTCTGTGATTCTTAATTTTGGGAAGAAACAATAGTTGGAGGTAGGGAGGCAATCAAAGACAGTATTTTATTTTCAATTAAGTCCTTACACAGATCCTTGGACCATTCTCGAAGTAATGCAGCAAGCATCATTTCCTTTTAGCCCAATTTGGGAGACCAGAGTTTCTTCCTTTATGTCATTACTAGCGGCATCTAGCAAAATTATGAAAATCAATTAGTATCATTAAGCAAGGAATTAGTATGGCAAATAGGTACATTTATGTGCAAAGTGGATGCTTAATCGACGATCTTCCCTTGCAATAATGCTTTGATATCATTCAAAGTATTTTAATTCTAAAATGGAATAGAGTATGTGGCAATTGCAATTACTTCTTTTCATTGGTACAAGAAATCATAACCCATACTAATTAGAATAGATCATCCCATCTTGGATTGGCATGTTCATCTCTCAACTTATAAATCCCAATTTTGAGAAAATTGTGATTACTTATCCAACTTCGAGCACCAGAGAGCTTCTGCTACTGCTGCTGCCGCTACTTCAATACTAGCATTGAAATCAAAGTTTATGATAGTATTCCAGAAAATATGCCAGGCAGGCAAAAGTCTTAGAAGAGAATTTTCTCCACAATCACATAGAGATAGGTATGGTGATTATAACATGAGATTTTTTATTTATTTATAAAAAAAAGTGATTTTCAAGTATATATAATTGAAAATTTTCCAGATAATAATTCCATCCAAGTTGAAAATAAAATATTCTCTAACTCAAGTTACCCAACCCCAAGGAAAATGATTCTCTTTGGAATGGCAAAATATATTACTATTATCATGATATAGGTATACCCCTCAAATTAAAAAACAACCCACTTTTTGACATCTCCCACAAAGAAAACTTTTCTCTGATGAAATCCATTTTCTCATAGGATCATTTTACTACAAATAAAATAGGCTACTGATTACATATATATATATATACACACACACACACATAGGGAAAAAAGAAAGAAGATAGAAATATTAGATAACTTAAGTGTAAGCCATAGAAGAAGAAAAGGATGGAAATCAACACAAACCAAAAATAGGAAGCCAATCTTGATGAGCTCTTAAACAACGGAGCACGAATTTTAAAGAACTGGTATGGAAAGTCTTACTAATTCCAAAATTTTCTTTCCCTCTAGTAAAAAAGAGGGATCCTCCTCTAAACAAAAATCAATCTATCAATCATCAGCTTCTTCAATGACCTTTGTGCCCAGACCCTTGAGACCTTCTGCGGGGATTTCAGCGACGGTAACAAGTGAGTAAAGCTCTTCTTTGGCATCTTCATCATCATTTCTCTTCCTTGCAATGCGAACCCTAACCCTCCTCGGGACGCTACGGATTCCCCTACTCCAGATATGTTTATTCAGCTTCACATCTACCCTCACATCCTTTGTTCCCATGGACTTCTGAGCAAACTTTCTAATTTCTTTTATGGCATTGGGAGCCTTCTTCTTGAAGGTGCTGTTGTTAGAAAACCAGACTACTTTTTACCATGATGACATAATCCAGATGAAAATTTTGGCTCATACTTCATAAAGTAAATTTATATTTTCATTTCAGTGGTTTTCAGAAGATTTTTATTTCTGTAGCGTACAGATGGTTAAACCATGGAAGAAGTACTACTTCATGTCATGATTGCCTAAAGACATATTGAAATGTGATTGCCCATGAACAGTGCTTCCTAATTAACCCTGCTAGATACACCTATAAATGGACATAAAACAAAATGCTACAGAGGTCCAATTCTAGATTGCACTCTACCGACCCGTTTTTCCTAGAGAAATTCTATAAATCTTTGTCATGATAAAAATCAAAACAAAACTTCGTGAAGTTTCACGGCAAACAAATTCTAAGTCCAAAATTTTCTGACACAAAAACTTGTAAATTTTAGGACTTTTTTCAGGCATACAAAGCAGGTCCTAATTGTGAAAGCAGTACTCAGGATGAAATCATGCATCATGTTTTTGATCCCCCCACCCCCCTTCTTTTGCCATCAGAATTTTTATTTTTTTATTTTTAAATATGACCTTATAGAAAAGATGGGTCTTGTCTCATTTTCTATTGTGATTTCAGCTTTCATGATGCTTTCAAAGTTGGCAGAAAATCTCTAACCAAATATGGACCACTAAAACTGGTTCATAACGGAAGTGCAAAACTTCTCCTGACAATTATTTAAATGGAGCTAAACATCAAACACAAACAAAGTCAAAATGATAAACCTTATATGACTAATGAAAAAAACTAGAAGATCTAGGGTAGGGAGAACTCAGTATCACTGAATCAAGATGTCACAATTCGGCTAAGACCTTGCTTAAAAAGTTCTCGTTATTTCTATGAAATTTCGAAATGATTCTGAACTTTGACTCTGTTTCATTTCATCCAGAACAGGATAACGATGCCTAGAATTGAACCCTGGAATCAAACTCACATACAAAAAATAAAAATAAATAATTCATTGAGACTGAAATTTGAATGGGCTGTTACCAGCCATGAAGACGCTTGTGAAGGTTGATGGTGTACTCCCTAGTAAGCACCTCCTCTTTTCGGCCCTTCACTTTCTCTACCATTTTCACAATTCCTTCCCAATCAAATCAAACCTGAATTTCAGCCATATTTTTAGTTCAAAATCACAACAAGTTCGGATCATAGAATTCAAAATTTCAAAACTATCTCAGATCCAAATAATTAACAAGACAATATTGATGGGAAGATAAGAAAATCCGTTAACAAAACTAAGGAATCTAGGGTACAAAACGCCATTAAAAATCAAATACTCCGTAAAATTTGCAAAATCTGAAAAGAACAAGAACATCAAATGAATTAATCATTCAACAATCTCTACCTGCACACATTCAGAGAGAGAGAGAGAGAGGATACTTGACTGAGAGGAGGCAATGAATTACAAGCTCCGAATAAACCCTAGTCACAAACCCTAATAAAAGAGACATTTTAGGGTTCATCAAACTGTTTTAAAAGCTCGTCGAGTTAACTCGAAACTCGGGCGACTCAATATTTAGTTGGAACTCGTTTGAACTAGCCAACGGAGTCAACTCAAAAATTAACGAGACAGACTTATAAACCCGATCTACTTGAACAGTTGTATTTGATTATTTTAAATAATAAATAATATAAATATAATTCTTACTATTAAAGTATTGAAAAAGCTTTAATAATTTTACAAAGTCAATTTTTTTTTTTCCAAATTTTAAATCGGAAAATTGACGAATTAATTGGTATTTTTAACCACAAAATTTTATTTTCTTCTACTCAAACAAATAGGATTTTTAGTAGGGGTACAATTTGGTCCGATTCAAACAGAGAACGAACCGAATTGATAGCTTTAGAGTGGTTTGGTTCGATTTATTACAAGTTGCGATTTGGTTCCGGGTTAAGAAAATGGAGAACCGATTAATTTGGTTTGATTCTCGGATCAAGTTTGTAAAGAACCGAATCCCTTGAAGTAATAAATAAATAACTATATATATATATAATATATGTATATTAATGTATTATGAATTATTTTAGGAGTTAGGATATAGATTAAACACTTTATTATGGATAAAATAATGATTTTTTATGCATAGATTAAGAGTTATTGTATGAAATCTTATGTTTATTATATGTTTGTTTTTTTCCATTAAAATATGTTACTTCTAATGTATAATTTATAGAATATTGGCAATCCATAGAATCGAACCAAACCAAACCGAACCGAATCAAATTGACCTTAGCTCGGTTTGGTTCCAATGACATTTTGGTTTGGTTTTGATTCTAATTCGGTGGAATCGACCTATGTTAGTTCGATTCCAATTTGGCCTCAAATCAAAACAAATCGTACCAAGTTACACCCTTAAGGAAAGTTGAAGATGATGGATTGTGAGAAGAAACTTAAAAACATTATTTATGAAAATTTTAGAATTTTCTTGATTTATTTATGAAAATTTCATGAACTTATCTGAATCAACATAACTAAACCTTGGCCAAATAATTGTCGAATCCGAACACTTAGTTACTATGATTTTTGTAATAGGTAAAAGATGTAATGCATATGAACCCTACACGTGTCTAGATGTGGGTAGAATGAATAAATTAAGCAGAGCTGTTCTACTCTACTTAGAGGCACCTAAGTCAACCCAACCCAGATTTAGGGCAGGGGAAAGTATCCACCCTGCTCTGTTTTGAGAGCAGAGCATGGTAGAATTATTTAGCAAGACAAATCTTTTAGATATCCCAATTTTGTGGGATATCCCAAGAATTTCAACAGGATGTGATGCGGTCAACGCGGAATCTCTTCAAATTGAGTAACTTCCTCGAAAAACAAGGGATTCTTATACGAAGATCCTTAAAGATTAGGGATCATGAGAGGACTTCTGTTCGGGGAAGATCTCAGGAAAAATGGATAACAAGGTAGGAGGCCAAAAAGGTGTAGGGATCCGGGATGAGATTGAGAGTTTATTATTAATTTTTAGAGAGCTAACTTGAATATTGGAGAATCCTTGGTAGATACTACGCTGATACTACCATTAGATCGGAGGAGTAGGACTAAGATATGGACGGAATGACGAAGCTAAGTTGTCAGAGGTAATTCGAAATCACCTCTACATCTTTGGCGTTGTCCGTGGGAACACATAAAAGCAGAAATTTGTTTTAATTTCGTCCTTTTCATAGAAACGAGACGGTCAGATCGACTCGTTCTAGTAACAACCAACCGCAAGTCCCTCATGTCGTTCCCATCACCGGAGACCAATTGGTAGCTTAGATGAACGAGATGAGGAAATGGCAAGTGGAGTTGTAGTAGAAGATGGAAACTTTGGCCGTAGAGAATCTGGCACTTACCCAAGGATTGGAGGCTCAACAAAATGACAATCAAGGTCATAATTTGTGTGAGGATGCAAATGATGATGATTGTGCTTCCTTAGACCGTAATGGCTCAAAGCCTGGCCATGACCAGATTGGTACGGGAGGGGTGGCTCCCCCCAACAGTTTAAGCAAGAACTCTAGCGAGACAAATAAGAGTCCTAGTGCCCTTAACCAGAGAAAAGATTAAGGATTTGATTTGAAAAGAAAAAGAAGTCATCAAGAGCGATGAGGTTGGCTTGGCTACAACATAAGCTATTAGAGGGCTGCAAGGATCCCCATTTACCCCAGAGATCTTAGCAGTCGAATTGTTGAATAAATTTGTAGCTCCTAAATTGACGTCGTTCACTGGTATGAAAGACCCAATGGAACACTTGCATCATTTCAAGCAGCTCTTGATTTTGTGGGAGAATAGTGAAACCCTATTATGCAGGCTTTTTCCTGCTAGTTTGTAAGGGAATGCCCTAACATGGTTCCACAGATTGTTGTGCAAAACCGTAACTTCTTTTTAGGATCTTTACTCAACATTCATCAAGTAGTACATTGACAACAAGAGGTTATCCAGAGATGTCGATGCTCTGCTCATTATGAGAATGAACCCAGTGGGAAACCTCATAGATTTCACCAAAAGATTCCAAAAAAAGGCCATGTCAATAGAAAATTATAATGAGGAAATAATAGTGGTAGCATATCAAAATGTTGTGTCTCTAGAATCAGATTTGTACAAATCTCTGTTGAAGAAAAGGCCTTTGACATTGGCTGAGTTGGCAGAGAAGGCTGAAAAGTATATTAGAATAGAAGACGACCCTCGCAGGGCAACCGGCAAAAGCAAAGTCGTTTACACAATAACAAAGATTGAGAGGCAACAACAATAGAAGAAAAAGAAAACATAAGAGCAACTGAGCAAGAAACAAGAGTTTAAGAGGAAGAACACAAACTTCATAATTCCTTCGAGTGAGATTTTTCCACTCATTCAAAATGAATCGTATTTCGAGTAGCCAAGAACGCTACTTGGAGCACATATTAGAGTTGACAAAGAATATTGCGAATATCACAAAATCCGACCCATATGATGAACAAGTGTTAAACACTTGGGGGTTTTCTTCAAGGATTGGCTGAGCAAGGTCTTCTTGGAGACTTCATAGAGAAGGGCAGACCAGAATGAAGGCCCAAAAATTGAATGGGAAGGCCAGTGTAGAGAGCCTAAACGAAATGAGGAGGAAGGCAGGAGGGCAGCAGTTATACATGTCGTGCTTAGGATAGATGAAGAAAAGTTCCAAAAGAAAGATATTGATATAAGGCTAAAAGCTTGTAGAGCAGAGCACATGGAGCACGTCTACTCAACTAGGAGTGGATTGATAGATAGAATTTTAGGGGGAGGAGAGTTGACAATGGTTTTCTCTCAAAAGGGATTTGGAATGAGTAGTTTATCTGTACTACGATGCACTCATAGTCACCCTTCAAGTCGAAACATTCACATTGAAGAGGATATTGATCGACAACGGGAGCTCAATGCACATTCTATACTTGTTTACTTCCAAGAAGATGGGACTGACTAAGAGTATGCTTAATCCTATCAGGACACTTCTGGTTAGATTCAATGAGTCTTCAAAATAACCTTGGAGGGAGATAGTTTTGCCAATTTAGGCAAGGTCAATGACGTTAATTGTGAGGTTTACAGTAATAGATG
Organism: Akebia trifoliata; assembly: GCF_017979445.1. Taxonomy (NCBI): domain Eukaryota; kingdom Viridiplantae; phylum Streptophyta; class Magnoliopsida; order Ranunculales; family Lardizabalaceae; genus Akebia; species Akebia trifoliata. Next base: position 72,037 of record NW_028236977.1, read on the forward strand.
CAGTTTCTCCATATAATGCAATCCTAGGAAGGTGGTGGACTCATGAGATGAAGGTAGTTCCATCAACCTACTATCAGGCCTTGAGGTTCCCAATCCCTCAAGGAATAAGGGACATCCGACAAGATCAGACGCTTGTATAGATCTGTACTATAGGAAATCTGAGGATTTTCATGATTTTTCTGTCCGAACTCGAATTTGAGTGTACTCACAGGCTAAAATATGTTTCTCGACTATTTTAAGTTCAATGGCAAAGTTAGATTTCATTAAAAATGAATTGAATAGAAAATGGGTATTTTATCTTAATCTTTTATCAAAAAGTTTTTTTGAGATTTGAATACTTGGCTTCCTCGATATATGAATTAGAAACTCGAGGTATTACAAAAAAGGTGATGGGATGGGTAGTGGGATGAGGAAGGTGAGTTGAGGTGGTGACATGTGTCCCACCATGATAATCATGTTCATTGGTTGTGATGTTGGGTTGGGTTGAATTGAATTGGGCTTAGGTGGTAAGTTGGGCTTGGGTTGGGTTGAGAATTAGTGGGTTAAGTGGTAATTTGAATGTGTTTGGGTTAAGCTGAATTGGGTTGTGGTTGGATTGAGGATTAGTGGGCTTAGGCTTGGGTAGGATAGTTGGGTAGTGGATTGGATAGTAATGGATGATGAGTTGAGGTAGGTTGAGAAGTGTAGAGTGATGGGGTAGGTTTAGGTCCATGGGCCACGTGGTAAGGCTTGGACCATTTATTGAAAAAAAAAGAAGGATTTTTTAATGTTTGGGTTTTAGGGCCCATTTCGATTTTTATGAATTTTTAAGGCATTTTGCATTAAGGGCCTGGTCAAATTTGGGTGTCTACAACTTGTATGAAAATTTATAATATGTGAAAAAAGAATAGATATTCATGTAACGAAAAGGTTAAAAAAAGCTAAACACTTAACACAAGTACTTAAAATTGTTTTTGTAGACACCTCAATTTGAACGGGCCACTTCTCGAAAGGGCCCAAAAATATCGATTTTTCAAATAAATGGGCCAACGGGCCTTAAGGGCCCAACTCATTGAAAAGGGACATTTTTACCAAACCGACGCCCCTAAGACCTCTCAATGGTTTAGGAGGCCACCAAAAGGACTCGGCCTACCTTACGACTTCCCAACATTCACCGCTCCGCTTCCAAAATAAAAACGTCAAATTTTCGATAAATTTCACCAACGGGCCTAAAAAGCCTGATTCGCCAACATGTGGCATTTTTGATCAAATTAATGATTACAAAAATCTAAAAAAATTAAAATTAAAAAGGTGAGACTTGAGATGCCTACCCTTCCTCTACTATCACCGCTCCGCCTCCGTATCCGTAAAAACCATTTCTAAAACCCAAGTCCAACACTACAAAGCCCACAGATCATTAACCATATCCAATTCATTATCCAACCCATAACCCTAACCCATAAACCACAAGCCACATCAACCAATCACTCTTTAGCATCAAAAGATGACACATGTCATCACCCCCCCATCTCACCTCCCTCACCCAACTACCTACCCCATTAATTTACTTAAATCCCATCTACCCACACATCAACCCATCACCTTTTCTCTCAAATCAAACACATCTACCCACACCCCTAACCTATACCTCCCCTAATCGACCCTCATCATCGCTACAAAACCTACATCTACAACCTAAACCTACACCATCCTCTCAAGTCAAACACGCAACCTCTCCATCAACCTATCCCAACCCTTCATTTCCACCCACTTTAACACATGGCATCATCTCCTTCATCCTCCCAAAATATCATCAACCACCCCTCTTTAAATCCTTCTTCTCCTAAACCAAACACCATTTAATCTCAATCACACCATCTTAAACTTACCTCTCCAAACACTCCACCCAAATGGGTTGGGTAGGATCAAAACCATTTGGGTCAAAACTCACCCATTTAACCCCCCTTCCCTAAATACCCTCCAATCTCCTCTAAATTATACCCACTTCTCTCTCAAACTCATAACCATTCTACCATTTTTCTTCACTTCACCCCATTATATCCCAAAATAACTCCTCAACATCTATAAATACCCTCCTCCTCTTCCCAAAATGGGCCAAACTTCTCATTACAAAACTTCTCCCCAACACTCTCTCTACTAACAACCATCACCATTCTCACCAAGATTACCACTTCTCTCTCACTAATCATTCTCAAGTCTCACACAAAAAAACCATCTACTACACTCATCTCTCTCATCATCTCTTCTCTATTCCTTCAACCATACAAAAGTTGTATTTGCTTAAAATACTAAGGACTCAAGAAGACTCAAAGAAGAAGAAGAAAGAAGAAAGAAGAAAGAAGATACAAGGTGGGTTCAAAGCAATCCCCCCTTTTCTCTTCTACACCCTCTCCTCCTCCCTCTTCTATCACCCCTCTCCCCTTCATTTTTTTTTTAGGATGAATGGACCCCAATGCTAAAGGTCTATAAGGGTCATTTCCATCAATGGAATGACCCTATGATCAAGCCGAAAATGAACCCCTATCTAGGGTACAAATGCACCCACGTGGCACATTATCTTTCACACTTTTTTTTAAATAAAAAATGACCGAGTTAGTTGAGGTTACCATTCTTTAGTGGGGAGAAAAGGGTGCCTAACACCTTCCCTTTTCTCCAACCGAGCCGCTTACCCCGAATCTAAATGTTCGATTAGTTCCTATCCATCGAGAGCCGCTAAAACGTCAAAAATGTTACTTTTTCAAACATACACATCGGGTGACCATTCACACCTACTTATAATATGAATGGTGACGACTCCAAATCATTGTAGATATGGTCATCGTAATGACGAAATCCCGCGTCTACAGCTTGGCGACTCCACTGGACGAGGGATTTCGTCATTACGATGACCATATCTACAATGGTTTGGAGTCGCCACCATTCATATTATAAGTAGGTGTGAATGGTCACCCGATGTGTATTTTTGAAAAAGTAACATTTTTGACGTTTTAGCGACTCTCGATGGATAGGAACTAGTCGAACATTTAGATTCGGGATAAGCGGCTCGGTTGGAGAAAAGGGAAGGTATTAGGCACCCTTTTCTCCCCACTAAAGAGTGGTAACCTCAACTAACTCGGTCATTTTTTTATTTTAAAAAAGTGTGAAAGATAATGTGCCACGTAGGTGCATTTGTACCTTAGATAGGGGTTCATTTTCGGCTTGATCATAGGGTCATTCCATTGATGGAAATGACCCTTATAGACCTTTAGCCTTGGGGTCCATTCATCCTAAAAAAATAAAATGAAGGGGAAAGGGGTGATAGAAGAGGGAGGAGGAGAGGGTGTAGAAGAGAAAGGGGGGGGATTGCTTTGAACCCACCTTGTATCTTCTTTCTTCTTCTTTGAGTCCTCTTGAGTCCTTAGTATTTTAAGCAAATACAACTTTGTATGGTTGAAGGAATAGAGAAGAGATGATGAGAGAGATGAGTGTAGTAGATATTTTTTTTTGTGTGAGACTTGAGGATGATTAGTGAGAGAGAAGTGGTAATCTTGGTGAGAATTGGTGATGGTTGTTAGTAGAGAGAGTGTTGGGGAGAAAATTTGTAATGAGAAGTTGGGCCCATTTTTGGGAAGAGGAGGAGGATTATTTATAGATGTTGAGGAGTTATTTTAGGGATATAATGGGGTGAAGTGAAGAGAAAAAGGGTAAAAGGTTATGAGTTTGAGAGAGAAGTGGGTGTAATTTAGAGGAGATTGGAGGGTATTTAGGGAAGGGGGGTTAAATGAGTGAGTTTTGACCCAATGGTTTGGATCCTACCCAACCCATTGGGTGGAGTGTTTGGAGAGGTAAGTTTAAGATGGTGATTGAGATTAAATGGTGTTTGGTTTAGGAGAATGAAGGATTTAAACGGTGGTTGATGATTTTGGGAGGCTGACGGAGATGATGCCATGTGTTAAAGTGGGTGGAAATGAAGGGTTGGGATAGGTTGATGGGAGAGGTTGAGTGTTTGACTTGAGAGGATGGTGTAGGTTAGGTTGTAGATGTAGGTTTGTAGAGAATGATGCGGGTAGATTAGGGGAGGTATAGGTTAGGGGTGTGGTAGATGTGTTTTGATTTGAGAGAAAAGGTGATGTGTGATGTGTGGGTCGATGGGATTTAAAGTAAATTCATTGGGGTAGGTAGTTGGGTGAGGGAGGTGCGATGGGGTGATGACATGTGTCATCTTTTGATGATATAAAAGTGATTGTTGCTGTGGCTTGTGGTTTCTGGGTTAGGGTGTGGGTTGGATAATGAATTGGATATGGTTAATGATTTGTGGGCTTTGTAGTATTGGACTTGGGTTTTAGAATGGTTTTTTTACAGATACGGAGGCGGAACGGTGATAGTAGAGGAGGGGTAGGCATCTCAAGTCTCACCTTTTTAATTTTTAGTTTTTTTAGATATTTGCAATCATTAATTTGATCAAAAATGCCACGTGTTGGCGAATCGGGCTTTTTAGGCCCGTTGGTAAAATTTATCGAAAATTTGACGTTTTTTATTTTGGAAGCGGAGCGGTGAATGTTGGGAAGTCGTAAGGTAGGCCGAGTCCTTTTGGTGGCCTCCTAAACCATTGAGATTCTTAGGGGCCTCGATTTGGTAAAAATGTCCCTTTTCAATGAGTTGGGCCCTTAAGGCCCGTTGGCCCATTTATTTGAAAAATCGTATTTTTGGGCCCTTTCGAGAAGTGGCCCATTCAAATTGAGGTGTCTACAGCTGCCCTTCTTTGCAGGAATTGCGTGCAAAGAACTGCAAAGAATAGACTAAACCCCTATTTGTACGGGCCAGAACAATTTTGTAAAAACACGATCTTGAATTATCGATTGTATTGAAGATTTTTGTGGAAAATGGTTACTCCAGCACGGGGTCTGACAGAGTTTTGCCTTATTAATTCATTGATCTCGATGGCGCGGAGCTCGTGTGAGATCTTTGATTTGATGAAAATTTGATGAGTTTTGAAATCCGACTATTTCTTCGATCGTGTTTTTGACAAATCGGAGTTGAGTGCAACTCGAAAGGTTTTTGAAATTCTTTTTGATTTTTTTTTTTTTGTTACCTTCTTTTGTTGATCTTGCTTTGTTTCCATCATACGCTAACCCTCTCAATTCATGCATTGTCCTTTGATACCTTTGATCCTTTCAACGGTGCAAGCACTGAGGTTGTTAGCAGTCGCCACAAATCCAAGAGAGTTTTGCAGTTGGAGCACAAGCAATATGGTTGTTAACAGCTGTCACAGATCTAAGAGAGAGTTTTGCCCGTTGGAACCGAATCGACCAAGACCTGTTGTATTGGTGTTACTCTCTTGTAATATCAACATTTTGTTCTGACTGGAATTTGGAGTATTAACTCGCAGTAGAGAAACACAGTTACCAGTATCTCTACCATTAGCAATATGTGCCATTTCTTGAACAGTACCGCCATTAGAAAGAATGTCTCACTCACTTCTAAAGTTCTCATCGCGAAGGAAATTGAAAACTCCCTTTGGTGAGACTGGAAGCCAGAAAGAAGTAGCTGCACTTAGCATAATACCAGGAGGCCTGCCAGGATCATCTATGCTTTTTCCAATCA